>NC_057933.1:83611778-83624165 GCF_018555375.3 Anguilla rostrata | reverse complement strand
TTACATCAAACACAAGGTGGTGTTTATTTTCACGATTTCCAGTCATTTCACTCCCATGTGTGAAGGCCCAGTCCTAGTCACCTGACAGATCAGTGCAGTGACGTCTGATTTCCCTCACTCAAGGGAGAGTGCAAACAAGTTCTCACGCTCCTCAACACAGCGAGGCTTCCTGCTTCCTGCTTCCCTGTTCCATCACGGTTCACAAGCTGAGCTCGCATAGACATGAATCTTAAGGCTGCACTCTCCATCTAGAGCTTTAAATGCTAACTGTATAAAACTGACCAGTATTGTAGCTGATGGAAATAATTTTGAAATTTAGCCATGGCCATGTAATTGCAAATATATCCCAAATAAATGCGCGATTGTCGTACGGTAGCGGTAACTCAAGGCTGGAGAATTAGGGCGTGTCCAACTCTACAATTGTGCAGTTGTAGGAGTGAAAATGAAAATCAGAAAATAAGCTTATAGCCAAAAGCAATTTTCAGGATCTTTTTTAGTGGGTGAAACACTAGAACTAATTTACCTCTATCTATATGTAATTACTCACATTGTCCCTGAAGGCTGACGATTTTGGATGCGCTCTGGCCGAAGGGATGTATGACTTCACAAGTGATGGTTTGGTGGGCGTTGTCTAATATCCAGGTCATCTCCATGGTGATTTCCCACTTGCCTTCATGCACTTCTTTGTGATTGACTTTGGGTGTCCCAGTATGTCCCGCTACGGTCAGGTGCAATGTTGGGGGATGCGGTTGGCACGTGTGGTAGGCGCTGCACTGGACGGTCATTTGTTCTCCCACCTTACGTGAGCCGGAAAAATATAATTCTGGTTTGTCTGCTCTGTCTTAAAAAAAAAAAACATGAAATACAAACATATAATTGCACTTAGCACTTCTAAGCAAGTCACATCCATCATTTCCAAGAAAACTGGTACATTTTCAGTCAAATGAAAACCTTCACCATAGCACAGTAGAGAAATAATAAAGAGTTCAATTCTCTCACCTCGTACACGGATTTTCACAGCTTTGTCATAAAATTTAAAATAGCGATATGTGACGTAGTCTGGGTCCACCCAGGGGTAAACCTTCTCCTCTTGGTGACGCCAGTCCAGGGGGTAAATCTTCAGGCTGCAGTCTCCCTTGTAAGGTGATCCGTATAAAGAGGTTTTTCCCCTGAACTTTTCGATGACTGCATTTTGGTCTTCTGGATCGCACACCAGAGGGTATCCTCTGTCGACATATTGGTACCAGACCACTCTGCCCTTGTTGTTGGGTGGGTATTCGCTATAAGAAAATCTGCAGGGGATGACCAGGCAGGACCCTACCATGCCCTCCATCTCTCTGGGCACGGTGACACTCCATGCCCAGGAAACGCCAAATATGGCACCTTAGAAAACAGAAATTTGATTGGTTTGATTAGATCAAAAGCCTTTTTTGTTTTTTTCTTGCTGTCCTATTGCTGCCTTAACTAGTATTTTTCAGTTAATCAGATTAATGAAATTCCATTAACAATATGGTAGACCATAGCTAATGTGTTCTGTCTTGATATATATATATATATATATATATATATATATATATATATATATATATATATATATATATATATATATATATATACACACACACACACAGTACAGTCCAAAAGTACTGGGTCACTTGTGGTTAAAAAATAAAAATAATAAAAATTCAGTTAATATAATACATAATATATGTATTTATTAAAGTAATAATCTTGAAGATTTTCATTAAAATAAATGTCTGTTAAGTCACTATCTATCGCCGAATTAGGTAACACAATTGCGATTGAGCCTATTATTATTATTATTATTATTATTATTATTATTAAAGAACTGGGTGTCTGTGGCGACATTCCCGGGAAAAAAATCACAAGCGGCGCACAGTTAGTGACGCGTTTTCCATCACCCATCAGTGGTTGGTCTGCCAGAGAGGGTAGGGGGAGGTGGGTGAGGTAGGGGATGTAGATTTCGTATTACATTTGATGACAATGTAACGTTACTTAATTACATAGCTAATTGCACAGCTAACGCTAGCTACCCGACCATGTCAAGAAAGGCAACATTAGTTTAGACGGTTGCGCACAGTAGCCATCTCTCATATCAGGTAATAATGCGTTAGCTAGCTTGCTAATATAATTAACATAATCTAATGTCAGCTATGGGGCTAATGGGGCGACATAGCTCAGGAGGTAAGAGCGATTGTCTGTGTTATGGTTCCCTTCCCTAGTGGCTGCTTGTGGTGTTGCAACATTTGTTTTGATTGTCTTCCTAATAGGAAATTGGTGTCACCTGGAAGGGGTCCTACTTAAGGGGCCCTCTGGCTGATGCTCTCTCTCTCTCCATTCAGAGGACAACCTGTAGTCTGGCTACACTGCTCATTCATTTTCTTTTGTAGCCTTCTTTAATTAAAAATATTTTTGAATTGCGACTATTTTGTGTGATCTCGTTTATGTTGCGACTGGCCAGGGGCTGATCGTAACAGTGGCAGTCGGAGGGTTGCCGGTTCAACCCCGCCCTGGTCGTGCCGAAATATCTTTGAGCAAGACACCTAACCCCTAACTGCTCTGGCGAATGAGAGGCATCAATTGTAAAGCACTTTGGATAAAAGCGCTATATAAATGCAGTCCATTTCCATTTAGCTAACAATTAGAAAAAACGCTAGCTAACGCTACCGACCTCGCAGACCGTATCTCGAATGCAATGCTACCTTGTTGCAACGTAGCTAACTAAAGGCAAGTTCAGATCAGTGATTCGCATCGAGACTGGATGCAACTTGCAAAATTCCAAGACGTCTGATGATAAACGTTCTAAAACTGCACTTTGACAAGGTGGGTCTTTTGAGACCCCAGGCAAAGGCTTCAGACGCTCTGCAAATAACCAGTTCACACCGCTGCAATTTTCTCTGCAACATTCTAAAACCGTTTAGTCTCGTTGCGAATCATTGATCTGAACTGGCCTTAACGTTACCGTTATTTACATTGCCATCAAGTTCATCAATATATTATAATGATCGGAATAAAGCCATCTTTACAGAGAGCATTAACCCCGGGGTATAGGCGGAGCAGATCCGGGTCTGATTTCTGTGTAAACATGTCAAGCCGGAAAAAAACTACATTAAAAAAATACATCAGTATGGATTAGCGTTGTTATTATTTTATTACGCTCCATCATATGTTCCTTCAGCCTTGATGCCCTTTTTTGATGAAATCTCCTTTGTTTTTGTTTTATTCTTCTTGTTCTGATTGCTAATTTAACACCCAGCTTTATTCTCGAACAGTTTAGCTAGCAAAACCAAAAACACCAGCGGTAACATTTTGCAAGGCAGTTGTTTAAAAAATATCACACAATAGGCCTATTTCACAAGATGGCGACCAAAACCGGATGTAGAGATACTTTGTTTCCGGTTACCGTTGCTACGGACCAAGCGGCCAAAACCAGACTTCGTTTTTGAAGCTCATTTCCTGGTGTTGTAGTTCCTGGTTGCTCACTAGCGCCACTACGGATGGCTCCAGTATAGGTGTTTTCATATCCGGTTTCCATGTAAGTCTACGGTACAAATGCGATCAAAATACAAAGTCAATAATTTTTTCTCACAAGAACAAATAGTCATAATAGGTGTATTTTATTGGTCTTATGACTGTCCATGGGTCGATTTCATGATTTATTGCGTCATTTGGGCACAGTGCCAATATTTGTTCTGGACCAATGAGGTACAGCTTGCGTCACTTCCGGAATACTGCGGAGGACTGAGCTATAGTAGGGGCTACAGTCTATGGTCACTGGGGTGGGCGGTGGCGTCTCTTGGCCTTGACATTGCGGCGCCGGCTACGGTCCGCCTGTGCTAAGTCTGAAAATGCAAGCATCCCATTTCGTGGTGATTTAATTATGGCGTGTGCTATTTACAGCTGCACTAGACGACCATAAAATAATCCTCCTCTTAAGTTTTTCGGTAGCCGAGTCATTTTTACTATTTCCTTTAGCCTACTTAACCAAATAATTAGTTGGCAGAAAGCGTAATCAGCTTGCTATATTTGGTAGTCCAGTAGTAGCCTATGCTAAAACAGTTCGCAACTTCGGCTACCAAGCCATTTGACTAGCTAGCTAACCTTAACCGGCAAACATTCAATCTGTCAGACGTGTTTGGCGGCTTGTCAGTCGTGTACATTCCGTAAATGTCTACCTGGGCCATGCTTCAAGCATGTGTCAAAGCTACTATAATCCCGATTTTGGGATAAACACTTTTTCAGTTTCACGAAGCGAATTAAGAGTCTCAAGGTTCATTTGCTGAAATCACACACACAGAATTTAACGAAATTAACCATCTTGGCATTTAGAAAGGAATATGTTTTTAGCATTTAAGAGACCGACAAGCTAGGCATTTAAGACAGTGGTTCTCAGAATCGGTTCTGGGGGCTCCTTGCGTATATTGGCTTTTCTCCATTGGTTTTGATGATTTACAAGAAAAAAACGATAGCCTAATAAAATTAGAAATTCAACGTAGGCTACATTATTTTTGTCTTCATGCACCAGGTGGAAAACTTGCTGTACAAAGTGCGTTGTCATATTTACACGCCTGCAGATCAGTTATTAAAATACTCGGTAGATTTGTTAATAACCGCTGACAGTGTTAATTTTTATTCGGTAGAAAGTGATTTGCGAACGATCGGTCAGCTAGCGTCACCCAGCAAGTGAACACCACAAACGGCGATGGAGTAGCTAGTAGTAGCAGTTACTGGCTCATTAACTGACTGGCGAAAACCTACGACGATAACTTGCTCGGTTAACAGCAGATCTACCAGACAGTTATACGAAAATTAGCCTAGTCAAATCACCAGTAGCCTACACATCTCCGATTGATTGACCATCAGTGTAGTCAATGTTCTTCCCCTGTGGTTCATATTGCTAATGCGTGAGCTAACCACGGATAGCCTACCTAGCTCACTGGCAAGCTGATATGCTAGTTAAGCATATTCGTTTTGCTGAGAAACATGAATTGAAGATAACTGAACATAGCCTAATTGTATTTTTAATGTCATACATATAACGTGATTAAATGACAGTACAGTCACGGATGGAAATTAAACTCCGTAAACATCTGATAATATATTTTAAAACATAACGGCAGACAGTCAGCTAGCCTCGTTCAGGTTGATCGGCTTTTCCGCACCGGACTGTCAATCAAATTGTAAAAATCACAGAGCGGCTTTTAAACTCTGTGGTTTTGGCTCCAACTCCAAAATGGCCGCGCCCGCCATTGAGCTTCAAAACGTATTTTCGGAGACCCACGGAGAGTCAATGGGTGACGTCACAGTAGCTTTGTCCATATTTTTTACAGTCTCTGCTACGGACGCAAGTCCATTTCTGACAGCGAAAAATCGAGCCTGAACAGCGACGTGTTCTCACAGTCCCTAATAGCTCTGCCAAAGTTCACTATGTTATCCGCATTGTCGAATCATTGCCAGTGAACGTTAAGCGGTCTAAACTATACAAGGGCTATAAATTCTTTTTTGAGAAGTTTATATTCGGTTATGAAGGTAAGTATAACGTTAGCTCTAGTTCGCCAGAAAGCTAAATAGCTAGCTTGCTAACCACAGCAAGTTAGTCGATTAAAGAGATATTTCACTTCGACATAACATAAATTCTTTTCTGGAGGTGACTCCATTGTGTTTGCGTAGCGTGAAGCAACATCTGCTGTCCGTTAACAGCGTCTCTGTTCCTCTCGGTTGTCCCGAAAATGAATGAATAGGGAGCCTGACAGCTGTGAGGAAAAGCGATTCTGTTAACGTTGACGGCCAGCAGGACAGGCAAAGCTATGTAAGTACAATGTGTTAGGCTCCACAAAATTACTTTGAACATTGAATATCCAAATATGTGCTTGCTAACAAGCTAGCTGGCAAAAACGTAATTTTCTAATCATAACATAAAATATAGCTAGCTAACTGATTTTATGGCATTCTTGAGTAACAAGTACCACATGACTGAAACTGCGTTAGTTCTCAATGAATGATAAAAAATAAAAAAATTATTATAAAAACAAAGGAGTTGGTAGGGGACTCAGGCTGAAGCCACACTATACGCGGCCCCGCCGCCTCCATTCCGAGGCCGCGGGGGAGATGGCAAAAATTCAACTTTGACCCCCTCGCCGCGTCGCGGTAACCAATCTGATTTGATCTAATGATCCGTCAAGTAAATTGTCCCTATTTTTTTCTCATTTTAGTTCCACATTCTATCGTTCCACAATGGAGGACCTAACTCGTAATTTCCGTATCGGGTTTCCCGACTTAATAAAATCTCCTACAGAGACATTGATTAGAGGAACGCAGTGTGGAGAAAAGTCTCTGGAATTGTCGGTGGCTCTGCAATGTAGTTATCGCCGTTAGCTACTATCACTGTCCAGTCTGAATAAAAATCATTTTGCAGTAACTTAGCTCTGAAAAATGTTAATAAGCTGCCTAGCTAGGCTGTATACTGTCTAGCTATAGTTAGTAACAACAAACAATAACAAACAAAAAAAATCTTCCTAATGTAGCCTATTAGTTGCTATTTGTTACATTACATTACATTACATTCATTTAGCAGACACTTTTATCCAAAGCGACGTACAAAAAGTGCATTTTCATGATCGTAGACAACTGCTGAACACGGGTTCAGTAAGGTACAATTACTTATTTTGTACAGCTATTTCTAGCCGAGAACAATGAACACTATCCTGGTCTAACATCTGCAAAGCCAAACTAGGCAGAAGAATAAGCTACAGTATTAGGACAAATACAATTTACCAAGAAGTGCAGGGATGGGGCAACATGTAACAAGTGATAGGAAAAGGTTTTTTTTTTTTTTTTTTTTTTAAATATATACAGCGTGGTGGTGGTTATTCTAGGTATAGTCTGAAGAGATGAGTCTTCAGGCCACGGCGGAAGATGGATAGTGAGGGGGAGGTTCGGAGAGGGATGGGGAGTTCATTCCACCACTGGGGAGCTAGGGTGGAGAAGCTCTGTGATCCCTTTGGGCGGGTGGGAGGGGTTGCAAGACGCCCTGCTGCCGCAGAGCGGAGTGGTCGAGCAGGCACATAGAATTGAGTCATGTCCTGCAAGTAGATGGGGGCTGTCCTGTTGGCGGCAGTGTAGGCAAGGGTCAGGGCTTTGAATCGGATCCTGGCAGAGACCGGTAGCCAGTGAAGTGATCGCAGCAGAGGAGTGACGTGGGAGAATTTGGGGAAGTTTCTACCAGCCACCTAGCTAGCTAACCAGATATAACTTTGAAGGCATTATCTGGCTAATTAGCCAGACAGTGTTTTTGTTGTTGGTTGTAGATATTAAACAGCCTAGCTAGGCAGCTGACTAACATCTTTCAGATCTAGGTTACTGCAAAAATTTTTAGTCAGACATTACAATGAATATGAAACACGATATTAAACCCGGTCAACATTTAACGAACACAACTGTCTGTCAAATATAGGTGACACGCCCACAAACAGCCGATTATGGGGACGCCGCGCGGAGACAGGCGGCAGTCGCCGCGTATAGTGTGGCTTCACCGTCAGACATTTAGACCCAACTGTATGTGAGGAGAAAAGTTTAATATCGAGTGTAATCTTATTCACAAAGCAGTAGCTAACTAGCTAGCTATCGTAATGGGTTATTTTATGTTAGTTTGCAACATTATGACAGTCATGCTATCTAGCAAGTTTTTTTCTTATTTTGTACATCTGTGGGAAAGCTGTGAAAGGGCAAATAAATTATTTTTCGAATTGGTACACAGGGGAACGCTACAAAACAAAAAAAGCTCTTCCTCGCTGCCATTGTTTTGGTGGCTGTTAAGATAACCGGAAACGAGAGACCCCTACATCCGGTTTACATACCCGGAAATGTGCAATAGGGTCTCTGATTGGTACCGCCAGAGAGAGCGAAACGGAAATCTTCGAGATTGTAACTTCAAATAACAAACCAATGGTTTGTGGAAGTGGAAGTGGAAGAGTGGGGGGGAGGTGGGTGGGTAGGTTTGACTGAAATCTTATCTAACTTAAGTTTTTTTTTATTTTAAATTTAACCACAGGTAACCCAACACCTATAGACATATGGCAAAGAAGATGGAGTTAGGTTTAGATGTGCAAAGCCAACTAAACATACTGTGGCAAGAAGGTTATCCCCCACCAAAAAAATGCAAGTGACCAGTTAACAACAATATGTAAGAACATGTCACGCAGCACAAAGCCCCACATTTACTGCAACACTGTGAAATGTTGTATAAATGATTTGTGCTAGTGATATCTTTTCGACAAATGGATGCTTTTTAAATATATTTATCTTGATTTTGAACCATTGTGTCTGCTTTCTAAATGGAATAAACACAAATATAAATAAAAGAAATAACATGTAATCAATAAATAATCAATAAAACAATAACCTGATTAAAAATATCTGTCTCAAAAAAAGTGAGGACAAAGAACATAAGATAAGTCAAAGCACACCTTGAAAACACACTCCATATAGAAGCACCCATGCAAATGGCTCCATGTGGGCTGAATTAAATATTCTCCTGAAAACCTGTAAAATACAGCAAGGGTTATTTGGGCTACACGCTGCTTTACTCTGGTACTGGGACACCATTTAAAAAATAAATAAAAATATTTAGTTATACTAACTTTACATTTTAACAGGGGCAAAATCTACAATGTTTTTTGGGAGGGGGCTCATAAAAAGTAGTCTACACTGCCCCCCAAATCCTGCCCCCACCCCCCACATTTATTAAATTGTTCACAGGATATATTTGCTTAAAAA
Organism: Anguilla rostrata; assembly: GCF_018555375.3. NCBI lineage: Eukaryota > Metazoa > Chordata > Actinopteri > Anguilliformes > Anguillidae > Anguilla > Anguilla rostrata. The sequence continues at coordinate 83,615,369 of NC_057933.1, read as the reverse complement.
CTTTGTCTTTGTTTTAGATATTCGCTGATTCACTTTTGGCAGTGAACTGAGACTCACGTTATTAGTTATGGTTTCTGCTCACTGTCAAAAGTGAACCAACAAATATCTACAAATAACAAAGTTTTTAAACAAATTTATCTAGTTTCCAGTAATGCATAATTTCACATATAAAGAAATACAAATGTTCATATGATTCATTTGCAGGCTTTATGCCTGTGACCACATTTGTATTTTCATCCAAATAAAATCCAAGCTTGATTTTAGACATTACCATATCACTAAGCACAACAGATATCCGTTATATGAAATGACGGAACAGTTCACCTGCTGATATTATACAACATTGACTTACATTTGTTAAAACTCATCTATTGCAATTTGTGATTTTTTTTTTCACATTGATTTAGATTTTCACCAAGTAGGCATCTTATGCACACTCCAGTCCCTTAGCAGACACACTTATCCATTGCGACTCAATGTTAGTCTCAGGAATACAAAAGTGCAATGTCGCCAAGGAGGCTCAGAAGGCTTGGAAGGTCAGTCATTATTGATAAGTGCAAAGAAAAAGAAAAATGCAAAAGCCCAGATGATGATCAAGGTTTATCAAATTTCTTGCTGTTGATATATCAGTCAACAGACGTGTCATAATTTTGGCAACTGCAGGAAATGGGCTCTCTGCACAATGCAGAAGACTGTCCAAAAATAGAGGTCTTCAATATAAATTAAATTAAATTTAAATTTAAAAAATCATGACAAGGACTGTAGAGGGCAAGATCAAATAAATGCCTCATGCAAATCATTATGAGATAATGTTTTTTAACTATAGTATCCAAAGAGCCTCCCTTTAGAATTTACATACTCAGCTATGTGTGGATTTCAAGGCCAAAATCAAATAGATTAAAATGATGATAATTATTTAGCCATGACTTACATATAGAAGATATTCAGAGTCTTACCTTATGATCTTTATCTTCTTTTAAAAAAGGTCGCAAACATCAGTCGTCTCATTCAAATACATAGAAGCACACAATCACAAAGTGGAATACCACTAATACTGCTTAAGATAAAAGGCAAATATAGAAAAAACATATTTCCGTAAAAAGAAAATTCATAGACATCGCAGATTTGCATGCTAGTCCCCATGTGCAAAAAAAGATATATTTTGATAAAGATTTGGGCCATCTGGTGTTTTTGTTAAGCATGATTGCATCGCATTGAACTAATCTTTGCAAAAGCAGGCTATGGACCATTGGGTTCTGACAAAACACAGAAATAACTGCACACATCTGTGAATCCATCTACCTGCAAGCTCTGTTTTCCTGTCCATCGTAGGGCATATTAGTGGCTCAAACAGTACTTATCATATACCTACACAGTGTAATGTTTAGTGTTACCCAGTGTTACCTTTTTGAACTTAATATATGCTTTAAATGTACTTTTTAAAATTATGCTTCTAAATGTTTGTATACGCTGTACTTTAGCGTACTTCAAATAAGTATACTAAATCTCATGTGTCAATAAGTTGTACTTCAGTGTACTCCAAATAAGTACACCAAATCTCATATACTGTACTTATTACAGTGTTTTTAGGTAAGTGAAGTTAAAGTAGACTTTTAGGAAGTATACTAGTATGCTATCCAGGATGAAAATACAGTTTAATTTTTATAAGTACTCTAAAGTGTATTGTATTATACTTATTAATAGTGCACTTGATGTTAATTCCTGGCTGTGTCTGAATCAGTTTTCTAACAACTGAGTCCTCAAGGTACGTGCTGTCTACTAAGTATACTGCATATTGTTCAGCACAGTACACGTTTTAGCACTGTGTTTTAGTACACGATGGGCAGTATGTGAAAGAAGTGTCTTCAGACATTCCACCCTTGAGGGCCCATGCTCACGTGCCATTGTGGTTGTTGTTAAAGGAAATGCTTTAATGCTAGATGCTGTCACACAGTCCTGGGTGTGGTCACTCTGCAGGGGATGAGGAAGTGCAAGACTGGGCAAGGAGGACAAGCAGCAAACAGCACCTTTATTTGTGCACACAATAAAATGTTTGGAGTGAAATCAACTCCGTCGAAGTACATTTTACTCCACGAAGTGCACATTTTGCACCTATTAGATAAGTTTTGTTTGAGGTGATTTTACAAGGTAGTCAGGCTGACTGAAAAGAAAACAAACAGGCTGGGAAGAACAAGGGAGAGGAAATGATAGACAAATATCAACAAAAGAGTACCAATTTTTAAATTAAGTTCCGGTCTTATATATGATATTAGCCTATAGGCTATAGGCTACATGTCCCAGGAAGTATGTGGACACCTGACATCCAACATCCAAAATTGTGGGCATTAATATGGAGTTAGTCCACCCTTTGCTGCTATAACAGCCTCCTCTCTTCTGGGAAGGCTTTATACTAGATGTTGGAGCACTGCTGAAGGGATTTGCTTCCATTCAGCCAGAAGAGCAATAGTGAGGTCGGGCTCTGATTGGACGATAAGGCCTGGCTCACAGTTGGCTTTCCAATTGATCCCGAAAATGTTGGATGGATTAAGGTCAGGGCTCTGTGCAAGCCAATCAAATTCTTCTCGACAAAATAATTTCTGCATGGACCTCGCTGTGTGCCTGGGGCACTGTCATGCTGAAACAGGAAAGAGCCTTCACTGGAACAAAGAGCCCAGGCCCAAACCATGAAAAACAGCCCCGGTAATATATATATATATATATATATATAATAGTGTATATAACAAAATGTACTCTATAGGGAACGGTCTGAGGTGGCAATTCTTTATTTGTCATTAACATAAATGCATAGTACGAAGTTGTATTGGTACACATTGTATATAGGTATATTGGAAGAACACAGGTAATATGGTCACGTGAAAATCTAGTGCAAGAAATGACAGAAATGTTCATTATTTGAAGTTATTTAAAGCAATGGAAAGTGTTAGAAGTGAGTAAGTAAATCCAGGAAGCCTAGTGTCAATTATGGGTTATATATATGATTATACCAGATTCGCTAAACAGAAGCTAAGATTCCCCGTGTTATTTCAAACACATTGATGTAACTATTACGAAAGAAAGAAGCACAAATGAAATGAACTGAGAAAGACCAGGGGAAAAGGAAAAAGGAACCGCAAATTTTTCTGGTGACATCTTCCATTGTGTCTTGATCAAATGTGCTGGCATCAGCTACAAGTTTCCATATATGTTGGCATCAGCAAAATCGTTGCAGTTGTCATTCTGAAAATGTTTTTGAGGAAATAACAAATTAATATGACATCCCTTTATAACTAAGTAACCGTGTCCAGAGAATAAGATCAGAAAATAAGAATAATAAAATAAGAGTACACAGCACCATGTCAAGCCTGGCTTTAGTCTCCTCTTGCCAATCCTGAGGTTAAATATCTTATGCCTTTCCATGTAAGTTTTTTTTTTTTTTAAATCTCAAAAATAGTCACATCATGTTAAAATAGTCCCTGCATTGCAGACCATAGTGGGTGTTAGACCCATCTGGAAAAGCTTACAGGTGGTATAGTAGTAGGGGTCCTCAGGCAGTTAGAGGCCCTTTCAGGGGGGCCTGCAAGTTTTGAGAAC
>NC_057933.1:83592119-83611682 GCF_018555375.3 Anguilla rostrata | reverse complement strand
AATGCTGCCAGTAGGCGCAGTGAGCATCTTCTAAGCAACTGAAAGGCCTACATTTTCAGGATTTTTTAACAATAAGTTAATAATGATAGCCGTGCCATACTAATTAAGAATTTTTTATTTATTTGATGCAGTAACCCAAAGTCAAGTGCCAATTCTGGAAAGGGCAGAAATGTAAGTATGTGACACTTGGCTTCCACCTGGTGTACGCCATTGGGATCTAATTCAGTTCCCCGAGTGGCACGACAGATTTAAAGTTTACAGTTTATTAAAATCTTCTCATTTACTGTCTGAAATGAATGCTTGGTGTGGTGATCTAGACCAGGGGGGTTCTCAAAACTTGCAGGCCCCCCTGAAAGGGCCTCTAACTTTTCCAGATTGGTCTAACACCCACAATAGTCTGCAATGCAGGGACTATTTTAAAATGATGTGACTATTTTTGGGATTAAAAAAAAAAAACTTACATGGAAAGGCATAAGATATTTAACCTCATCAGGATTGGCAAGAGGAGACTAAAGCCAGGCTTGACATGGTGCTGTGTACTCTTATTTTAGTATTTTTATTTTCTGATCTCCTTATTCTCTGGACACGGTTACTTAGTTACAAAGGGATGTCATATTAATTTGTTATTTCCTCAAAAACATTTTCAGAATGACAACTGCAATGATTTTGCTGATGCCAACATATATGGAAACTTGTAGCTGATGCCAGCACATTTGATCAAGACACAATGGAAGATGTCACCAGAAAAATTTGCGGTTCCTTTTTCCTTTTCCCCTGGTCTTTCTCAGTTCATTTCATTTGTGCTTCTTTCTTTCTTAATAGTTACATCAATGTGTTTGAAATAACACAGGGAATCTTAGCTTCTGTTTAGCTGATCTGGCATAATCATATATATAACCCATAATTAACACTAGGCTTCCTGGATTTACTTACTCACTTCTAACACTTTCCATTGCTTTAAACAACTTCAAATAATGAACATTTCTGTCATTTCTTGCACTAGATTTTCACGTGACCATATTACCTGTGTTCTTCCAATATACCTATATACAATGTGTACCAATACAACTTCGTACTATGCATTTTTTGTTAATGACAAATAAAGAATTGCCACCTCAGACCGTTCCCTATAGAGTACATTTTGTTATATACACTATTATATCTTATCATCTTATGGCATACCTGCCATATGCCACTTTTCAGGGTTCCCCACAGAAATAACCATAACAGCCACAGACACTCAGCCCTTAAAAACTTTAAATTCTGTACATTCTGACCCCATTTCAACAGACAGATTTCATAAACAACTTCACATGTCCACACAATAAAGCCCCAAACTAAGGGCATTTTGCGTTTTCTCCTTCTTCTCATTCTTATTTTTCCTGCCGCCTATCCCACTAACAACATGTCTCCGCATTGGACATTTTACCGACACCAGCCAAATCTTCACCTACACAACCCAATCAAAAACTCGCATACACACGCAAAATACCCATACCTTTTTACTCTGAAACATTTCCAGTTTAAACAGCTAGCCTGCCTGTGGCCTAGTGGACAAGGTTACAGTCTTGGGAACATGGGGTCGTTGGCTCAAGCCCAGCTAGGAACACATTTCTTTAACCTGCTTTTACCCTCACTGATAATTGTCTACTACTTCTCAATTATTGCTTTTGCACCATATCTACCCGCCGTTCACCGAACGTATACACTGCATTATGACGTACCGACTGCACGTTCAGTTATTAACCGGCTACAATATTGCAAAGCCATATGGATTCAACGGGAGCTCCTCTGTGCTTACTGGCCTGTGTTCTTCTTTAAAACCACGGACAGGTTTGCTAATGATATTTCACGCATTGCATAGCTATGTCACGGTGCTGCACTAACAAAGTCACAGACTGGTAAACCTCCGGTTGAAGGACTGAATCCCGCCTCGTCCTCAGGCAGACAGTTTCCTCTTCTACACGAACGTTTTCTTAAGCTTATATTTGCTTTACCAAAACTCACTCACGGCCACCCATATTTCATGGCGGCAAATATATTCCTTTTATTAAAAAGTTACACCAGTTCACCACTGTGCCATTTCTACTTATATTTCTTCACTTGGCTACCGTACACAACCTTCTTATCAGCAAACACCACGTTTCTACATTCATGTTACCTCACCCTGTTCTCTATCTAGCCACATACAAACAATTACTACGTATGTACGTTCTGCAACTCTGTATTAAAACATTACATTTAAAATCATGACTCACTCATAATTATAACTACTACTGAACATGACAAAAGCACATCAGTGCAATAGGTTACACACGTTACTTAACCCTCCACTTCAATGACTAATGTTTTATACAGACTGTTATATAAACCGTTCGATAAGGAAACAAAGCTCGCTCATGGTCACTTCATTTACTTCGCACTATAGTCTGTGATCATGTCAAACTTCACCTACATGCCCATTCTGCTAAAAACATATTGTTTCAACTACGCAATTTCATCATTTCTCCTAATTTCTCAAACACTGTTGTTATTTTCTCATATGCAAAGCCTGCTGGGACACATGCGTCTGCTCCTATTCTCCACTATCAAGTTTTCCGGGTCTATTCTAGTTTAGCAAAACAGCGAAGAGGATTCCTACTTGCAGATAAGCCTATCAAAATGCCTTATAAACCTTACAAACACTAAAAGTGCTTCTCCGCAATATAACAGACAACGGAGCAGGACAGAAGGGTACACAAGCTGCGACCTAGGGAGCTCTAATTCTACGAGCTTGCTGCTTCTTTTGTCAATCAGCTATTTTATTATAATTTACTATTATTTTATTTTATTTTATCAGCCTTCTTAGCCTTTTACTTTTCACTTTTAATTTTTATGAACCTTTTATTGAAAATCTGACGGCGGTCGTCTTTAAACCTTGGTCATCTTTTACTTTATTTTTTAACCGGACAAAAGCTTATTTCATCGAATATGGTTTTTAAGTTGTTTTTATGAACTATTTCATAGCGGTGGTAATGCTGCTTGGCCTGGCTCGTCTTTAGCCTTGTGGCCCAGCGAACCAACATAATTAAACATGCCCGGTGAGGTCGATCCACTACTTAAAAAAGCGAATAAAGAGATTGCTGACCTGAAAGAGGATATTCGTCGGCTTTCGGATGAGCTACAGAAGAAAAATGTGCTTTTATCCAGCTACATGGACCTTGCTTCCGAACAGTCCAAGCAGATCTCCTCCCTTGGTTTAGCCGTGCAGGACACAGCTCTGTGGGACCCCCCACTTGTCCTCGGCCTTCATCCTGCTCGACACCGAACCATCGGTCGTCCTGGGCTGAGGTGGTGGTCCGCGATCCCAGGGGGGTTACAAATGGGACCGCCTTATCCCCTCGCCTAAACCACTCCACCCGCTATGCGGCCCTATCTGAAGATGCTCCGATCTACCCAACTGACGCTCAGGTACGCCTCAGCTGATGCCCCGGTCCAACCAGCTATGGCTCCTGCGGTCCGTCCCGATCTGGACCCCTCTCCAGAAATGGCGCCTGCCGTCTCTGCAGCTTTCCCACCGCTGGTGGCTGGCAGCGTTCGGTTGGGTCACCGCTCCACTGTGTCGCCACTTCAACGGCCCCCATCCCAGGAAACGACCTCCGCCTCCCGGCGTAGGATCCTAAAGGAGGCTGTGCTCAGACGCTCTGGAAGTCTCCCGTACCCTATGCCGGTAGGGAATCCTACTCTCAGGTCTGATGTTGCCGCCTCGCCACTACACTCGCCTTCCCGGTCACAGATTCCTCGTCCCCTTTTTTCCCCGACCACTCTAATAGTGGGGGATTCCATAATCAGAAACATCAGTTTCTTCAACGTAGCCACGCACTGCTTCCCTGGAGCCACGGTCCCGGTCATCCTGGGAAAGCTCCCGGGGCTACTGCACTCACTCCCGTCCTCTATTAAGCGAGTGATAGTGCATGTGGGAACAAACGATACAGCTCGTCAGGAGTCTGAGCTGACCAAGAAGGATTTTAGCGAACTTTTAAACTTATTAAACAGCTGTGGAAAGTCTGTTTTTATCTCCGGTCCCCTCCCTACGCTGGCCCGTGGATCAGCGCGCTTCAGCCGAATCCTCAGCCTCAACACTTTGCTCCTCTCCGCTTGCAGAACGAACAATATAGGTTGACAATTGACAGTTTTAATTTGTTTTGGAACCGCTTTTCCTTTTATAGGTCAGACGGAGTCCACCCAAACAGGCAGGGTAGCCGAATGCTAGTGGCTAACTTGCAGCACGCTGTACAGTCCTCTCCACGTGACTGACTGTTTACCTCTCCTACACACACCCCCGAACTCCCCTCTTCTTCTCAGGTTTTACCCCAGGTCACTGTTTCCAGTACTACCACCCCCTATCTGTTAGGAGTGCAATTTTTTCCTTCGTCCTCAGTGGCCTTTCCTTCTCCTCCGGTCTGTACCACTGGCTCTCCTTACTCTCGTATCCTTAAACTTAATGTTCAACAGTATATCTCTCCTCCCATCATCCCTACCCGAATCTCTGTTAGATATCCCACTCATTATCCAATCCGTACTGTTACTGTTTCCAATTTAATTACAATTCCCCTTCAGCCTCCTATCACCAGCTCTGTTCCCATTCTATTTAATCCAACTACCTTTAGAAACAGAAAAGGATTAGTAATTATTCACTTAAATATTAGAAGTTTACTTCAGAAATTAGATCATGTAAATATACTAGTCATGCAGACTGACCTGGATATACTGGTTTTAAGTGAAACTTGGCTTAAAAATAGCATCAGTGACTCAGATGTAGCTCTAATGGGTTACAACTTATACAGAGTGGATAGAACTGGTAGGGGAGGAGGGGTGAGTATATATGTTAAAACAGGTTTCTCTGTAACAATCTTAAAAGCTGTCACAATTCCAAGAAATTTTGAATTCCTTGCACTGAAGGTTCAGCTGGGGCCTAACTCAGTAATTGTGGTTGGGGTCTATAGACCCACATCTGCTGAGTTAGGCTCCATTGATGCAATAGCGGATCTACTGTCCCATTATTCCGATGCTGAATTGATTGTTATGGGTGATTTTAACTTGAACTGGCTGAATGATACTTCCAATCATTTCAAGGAGGTTAGTGCTGGCCTTAACTTATTCCAACTAATAACAGAACCCACTAGGCCAAATCTGAAAGACAGCTCAAAACCTTGAACGAGCAGTTCTTAAACAATTAACCTCTTTTCTCCATCAGAACAACCTGCTAGACCCTCACCAGTCTGGCTTCCGATCCGGGCACTCAACAGAGACTGCACTCCTAGCTGTGACGGAGGCACTTGCCACTGCAAGAGCCTCACGCCTTTCCTCTGTCCTGATCCTTCTTGACCTGTCTGCAGCTTTTTACACGGTCAACCATAAAATACTCCTCTCCACCTTGGCTGGGATGGGAATTGCCGGGACTGCCCTGTCTTGGTTCGCTTCCTATCTTGCAGATAGGACCTACCAGGTCACCTGGAAGGGGTCTGCCTCTGCCTCTCATCCACTTGTTACGGGAGTGCCGCAGGGATCTGTACTGGGTCCTCTGCTGTTCTCCTTATACACCAGATCTCTTGGTTCAGTCATTAATTCACATGGTTTTTCCTATCATTGTTATGCAGATGACAACTCTTCTTTTCTTTCCCCCCCTCAGCCACACAGATCAATGTTAAGATCTCTTCCTGCCTGGCTGACATCTCCACCTGGATGGCCAGCCACCATCTGAAGCACAACCTCAACAAAACTGAGCTGCTCTTCTTCCCGTACAAGACCTCCTTGCTTCGTGAACTCTCAATCACGGTTGATGGCACCACAGTGACTGCCTCTCACTCTGCCAAGAGCTTGGGGGTGGTCCTGGATGACCAACTGGACCTCAAGGAGCACATCAAGGCCACATCACGGTCCTGCAGATTCCTCCTATACAACAACAGGAGGATTCGACCATACCTGACGACGCACTCCACCCAGCTGCTCGTCCAGGCTACGGTGACCTCTCGCCTTGATTACTGCAACTCTCTCCTTGCAAACCTGCCAGCTTGTGCCATACAGCCACTACAGATGATTCAGAATGCCGCTGCCCGACTCATCTACAACCTCCCCAAATTCTCCCACGTCACTCCTCTGCTGCGATCACTTCACTGGCTACCGGTCGCTGCCAGGATCTGATTCAAAGCCCTGACCCTTGCCTACACTGCCGCCAACAGGACAGCCCCCATCTACTTGCAGGACATGACTCAATTCTATGTGCCTGCTCGACCACTCCGCTCTGCGGCAGCAGGGCGTCTTGCAACCCCTCCCACCCGCCCAAAGGGATCACAGAGCTTCTCCACCCTAGCTCCCCATTGATGGAACGAACTCCCCGTCCCTTTCCGAACCTCCCCCTCACTATCCATCTTCCGCCGTGGCCTGAAGACTCATCTCTTCAGACTATACCTAGAATAACCACCACCACGCTGTATATATAAATTTAAAAAAATAAAAATAAAAAAAAAACCTTTTTTTCCTGTCACTTGTTACATGTTGCCCCATCCCTGCACTTCTTGGTAAATTGTATTTTTAATAATACTGTAGCTTATTCTTCTGCCTAGTTTGGCTTTGCAGATGTTAGACCAGGATATTGTTCATTGTTCTCGGCTAGAAATAGCTGTACAAAATAAGTAATTGTACCTTACTGAACCCGTGTTCAGCAGTTGTCTACGATCATGAAAATGCACTTTTTGTACGTCGCTTTGGATAAAAGCGTCTGCCAAATGAATGTAATGTAATGTAAAAATCTACCCTAATTGACCTTATTTTTTCTAATAGGGTTGATAAAAACACTGCCTGTGGTGTCTTTGAGCTTGGAATCAATGATCATTGCCCTGTTGGCTGCATTAGAAGTACTCGGCTAATGAAAACAAAATCTCACAAGGTTATAAGGAGAAATCTAAGACATTTTAATGAGCAAGCCTTTTTATCTGACGTTTCCCATAGTAATATACAATACACATCTGAGATTACTGATGTCGACTTGGCTCTGGATTTCTTCACAAAGACTCTTCTTTCTGTCATTGACAGACATGCTCCACTGAAAAAACTTAGGATTAAAGAGAGTCACCCCCTGGTTTTCACCTGAGCTAGCAGCTTTACTCAAAGAAAGGAATAGAGCCTGGTCTCTTGCCAGACACTCCGGTGACCCTTCACATTGGGCAGCTTTCAGGCAAATCAGGAATAGATTCACATCTTCGGTAAGCGTAGCCAAATCCAAATATTACCTAGATCTAATTACCTGCTCCTATGCTAACCCGGCTAAATTCTGGAAGGCAGTGAACTCCATCAAAAACAGACCCGCTACTTCCCTACCTTCACACATTGATTCTGGTGACTGTTTGATCTCTGATCTTAATGAGGTTTGCCTAGCTTTCAACAAGCACTTTGCTGAGGCTGGGCATTTATTCGAAAAGGAATATACAGCACCCCCTCTTATTAGTGATGATTGTGTATATACTATGAACCAGGCCTTTCAGTTTTCCTTTCAGCCCTTCTCTGCTAGTGTTGTTTTTGAGACCTTGCAAACCATTGATCCCAGGAGCGCTACTGGAGAGGATAAATTAGATCCCTTTTTTCTAAAAATGGCTGCTCCATTCATTGCAGAGCAGTTATCACACATATTCAATCTTTCTATTTCAACAGGCATATTCCCTAGTATCTGGAAATTGGCACATGTATTTCCACTGCACAAAGGAGGTGATAGAAATAATCTAAACAATTATAGACCAATCTCCAAATTACCATGCCTAGCTAAAATTCTGGAATCTCTGGCAAATAATCAACTCAAAGTATTTCTTTCTAGTCATTCAGTTCTAAGCCCACATCAATCCGGATTTAGAGCCAAGTATAGCACTATCTCAGCTGTTACGCTAGTTACAAACAATATTATGTCTGCTCTAGACAGTAAGAAACACTGTGCTGCCCTTTTTGTAGATCTGTCTAAAGCCTTCGACACAGTCGATCACACTTTGCTTTTACAGAAGCTGTGCAGCATTGGTTTAGATGGTAAAGCTTGTGATTGGTTTCATAATTATTTGTATGGGAGATTTCAGTGTGTGAAGTCTAGGAGCACCCAGTCTGGGTTCCTGCCTGTGTCGAAGGGGGTTCCGCAGGGATCAGTTCTGGGCCCTATCCTTTTCACCATTTACATTAATAATATTGTTTCCTCACTAAGTGATTGTCAAGTCCATCTATACGCAGACGATACTATTGTACATTGTATTGCTGATTCTGCTCAGCTTGCCATTGAGAAACTGCAGGTTGCTTTTAATGCCCTTCAGGAGGCTCTTGTTAAGCTTAAGCTGGTTCTTAATGCAAGCAAAACAAAATTCATGTTGTTTACTAGGGCCAGAAGCACTGATTATGATAGTATATTTATATCCACTGCAAATAGTTCTAAAATTGAGAGAGTTTCTGAATATAAATATCTTGGCATCTGGCTTGATGAGAAATTCTCATTTAAATTCCATATAGATAATATTGTCAGCAAACTGAGACAAAAATTGGCTTCCTTTATAGAAACAGATCTTGCTTCCCTATGATCAGTAGAAAAAGAATTGTTGAAGCAGTTTTCCTTTCAGTATTAGACTATGGTGACATTATTTATAGGATTGCTGCTCCTTCTTCCCTTAAGCGCTTGGACACAGTCTATCACTCTGCCCTCAGATTTATCACTGGCGATAGTTATGGTACCCACCACTGTGTCCTCTATGCCAAGGTGGGTCTGTCTTCTCTGGCAGTGAGGCGTGATAAACACTGGTTTTTGTTTATCTTTAAGGCCATTGTCAGAATGCTTCCACCTTATATTACAAGGTTGTTAGAGTGGCGCTCTGGACCCTATCAAACCCGATCAAATGGCTTGCTCATGCTTAAGGTCCCTCGGGCTCGATCAGAAATTGGGAAGTCAGCATTCCATTTTAGTGCCCCATCCTCCTGGAATGAGCTCCAACAATTGCTGAAAATCAGCTCTCTACCAACTTATGGGCAGTTTAGATCGCTGGTTTTGAACATTCCTGTCTCTGAGTGTATCTGTTTTTGATCTTATCTGTGCTGATTTTATTTATTTTATTATTTTATTGGATGGCCGTGAGTACATACACTGGCCATATTTCACCTGCGTTTCTCATGCGTTCACGCTTACGCCACCGCACCCTTTGTCACAGCCACTGTTTTACATATATAGCAAACCGTAACTGCTAAACAGTACACACTCACCAGACTGTACAACTTCACACAAGGATAGCCATAATCCACAACCGTTTCTTACAGGGTCACTTTCTCTCACGCATTTCTCACTCTCATAATAAAACGCTTTGCAAAAAGAAATGATAGCTCATAAAAAACACGTTTTCAACATACAAAAATGCCAAGTTACTCACACTGTGAACTCTCTCAGCCAATGCGGGGTTGAGTGACGGAAGTCCAGAAGAACCAGAGCAGGGAGACTGAGGTAGTGATTAACAAAAAGTTCTTTAATGGTGGTAACGAGTGGGGGTAAAGGTAGGGGGAGCCAAAAACAACTAAAACGTCTTCCCGGTCGGGGTATCGGTGCTCCACTCCAGGTATTCACACGGTCCCCTTCTGGAGAGAAATAAGAAGCACATCGGTTAGGGGGGCGGGGCTTGGTCAGTCCGGTCCGGGTCCGGCTCCTTCTTCCAGGTGCCGACTGGTGCTCCTCCCGTCTGCGAGGGGGTGTAGGGGTGAAGGTCTCCCTCCCCGGTGCGGTCGCGCTCCAATCTTCTCCCCGCTTCAGCCCTGAGCGGTCCCTGTCGTCGCCCCCGGTCACACGGTCCCCTGGACTCACGGTTGCTCTTTACACAAACAATTTGCAAGTGGTCACACCTATTCCTCTACGCGAGGAGAGAGTGGCCCACGGCCGCTTACGGTCTCTGATCCAGGTGCAGAAAGTCGCCTGGTGTAGCTCCGAAGACATCCCCAGCAGCTCTCTCTTCCTGTGGTTGTGCTGGTCTATTAAAGCCTGTCTGCTCGTCAGCGCAAGCAGCTTCAGGTGGGCGCCAGCAGCCAATCTACCAAGCAGCTGCAGGTGTGCAGCAGAGTGGAAAATTCCCCTTACCTTCCCTCTGCTGCAGCCCTGTCCATGGTGCTGCCTGGTGTCACCTTAGGTGTTCCGTCTGGTGCTGTCCAGGGTCCTGAACGTCTCCAGGCTGTGGTTTGGGAAGTAGCGCCCACTCACGACTTTTCCCAGAAGCCACCGGTGTCGATGGGCTCGGCCGTCTTGGTGGTCTCGTGGGGAGCACCGATCAGGGATCGGGGCGCCACAACACATACAAGACATACACCGTCTATAACTAATTCATTCAGACTGCCAAAATCCAGGCCTGCCATTAAAAGTATTGTTATCCAAATGACGCCAAGTTACGGTACTACAAACAATATAGGTTATCTTGCCTCACCGAAATTAAATAAGATGTATTCCAAAGCAATGCTACCCAATATTTCCTCAATTCTTTCAAGTCACTTGGCCCTGTGTGTATAAGCATGCAGTACATGGACAGGCCAAACATATGTGTTTTCTCAAAGTAAAGATTGATTGGGTCGTGTAGGTGAAGATTTGGCTGATGTCGGTAAAATGTCCAATGGGGAGACATGTTGTTAGTGGGATAGGCGGTAGGAAAAATAAGAATGAGAAGGAGAAAACGCAAAATCCCCTTAGTTTGGGGCTTTATTGTGTGGACATGTGAAGTTGTTTATGAAATCTGGTGAAATCAGGCGCATCAACTGTCTTAACGACTACTTGTATTTTTATTTTTCCATAGATTGCGTTGTTGCCGTTCTCGTTGTTAGTGTTAATCAGTTTAACCATCAGGGTCCAAGTTGAACTATGCGGTTGTTCCCTGTACTTCTCTCTAGGGGTTTCGTCATACTTGTTCCTGGTTATGGTTATACACTTTGTTGTACGTCGCTCTGGATAAGAGCGTCTGCCAAATGCCTGTAATGTAATGTAAAAATCGGTCTGTTGAAATAGGGTCAGAATGTACAGAATTTAATGTTTTTAAGGGCTGAGTGTCTGTGGCTGTTATGGTTATTTCTGTGGGGAACCCTGAAAAGTGCCAAACTCTCGGTGCTGTATAGGTATGGGGCATGCCCCCACCAAGGCGTAACTTGGCGGGATGGCATACCTGCCATCCCAATATGTTTCCAAAAAAATAAATACTCAAGTAAAGTACAGATACTCGAAAAATGTACTTAAGTACAGTACTCAAGTAAATGTACTTTGTTACTGTCCACCCCTGGTCAGAACCCAAAGGTCCAGAGCCTGCCTTTGCAAAGATTAGTTCAATGCAGTGCAATCATGCTCATCAAAAACAGCAGATGGCCCAAATCTTTATCAATCTCTTGTTTTGCATATGGGGACGAGCATGCAAATTTATATTGTCTATGAATTTTCTTTTTAAGGAAATATGTTTTCTCTATATTTGCCTTTTATCTTAAGCAGTACTAGTGGTATTCCACTTTGTGATTATGTGCTTATATGGGCTATATTTTAACGATCTAAGCACACGGTCTAAAGCGCATGGCGCAAGTGCATTTAGGGCGTGTCCAAATCCATCCAATTTTACTAGTTTAACGGCGGATAATCTGAGCGCAAAGTAAGGCGCATGGTTCAAAGCGGTTATACTTGGTCTCTTAATTAATCATAGGTGTGTTTTGGGGGTAACATGAAAGACCAATCAGAGTGTCATCTCCCATTCCCTTTAAAAGCCAGGTGCGCTTGCACCTTGGCGGATTGCTATTAGAGCCCGACTGATGCCAGATTTTTGGGTCCGATGCCGATCCCGATTTTGGAGAGTCCTAGCCCACCGATTACCAATGTTTTGACCGGTATTTTGGTAAAAAATGCAACATTTTCAAATCAATTTGAAAAACTTAGATTTTATTAAAGTTTCTATATTCAAGAACATTTAATTTAAGCAAACAAATAAAAATAAAAATAAAAATACACACAAAGAACTTTAGATAAAAAAATGTAAATGATATTAAATTAAATATATATATATATATATATATATTAACACCATCTTTAAGTGTGTGAAATCAAAATAACTCCACACCTTGCTTTTACTCCTTTCTTTTCCAGCCATCTATAAAATTTTTTTAAAAAAATCAGTTTTCCAGTTTCAAACATGTACTTTTATAAATATTATTGTTGTAGTTATTAATTTATTATTTCTTAGCATCTATTCTCAGTAAATTAATTATATTTTCTCATTTTATTCCTACTACATGATCTCAAAGAGTAAGACTATCTAGCGAGCTTCCCTGTCCATAAGAATTCGGTGGTGAAAATAACTATACAATACGCTCTGACGCGTGACTAGATGACAGACTCGCTCGCAATAACGCATTAGCTCATTATTTCTTATTATATATTCTCAATAAGTTAAATTAATTATATTTTCTTATTTTATTTCTACTACATCCTCAAAGAGTAAGACATTATCTGGTGGAGCTAATGAGTGAATCAAGTGTAACGTTAGATGAAATTTAATTGACTGGATGAAATACGTGAAAAAAACTACAATGCGCTTTCGTGCAGGTTACCCGCGCTAACTGTTGGTTGATTCACTTCTCCAACAGCAATCCTTCTCTCATGTTATCACGACAAAGCTTGATCCACGTTAGAAGTGTTTTATCAGCGTTTTTACCGTCTGGTTAGCTTGCTACGATGACGCGTGACTAGACACACTCGCTTGCAATAACGCGTTGGCTATCGACACAGCATCATATAGTAGCTAATATATCAGATAAAAAAAACAAACGTGTGATGCATTCAATCACCATTTTATTTTGGCTGGTTATTCATTTGAGAATACAGCGATGTCCTCTGGAAATGTAGATCCTACGCTGCTTATGTGCTCACTGCCACTTCATAAAGGCTTGCTAGCCAGCTAGCTTGCTAAAGTGAACCAAATATGTTAGCTAGCTCGCTCGCTTGATAATGAGGATTGACAAACACAGTGGTCGTATAAAATTAAAAACAATTAAAAACTTTCACTAAATATACATACCTTTATTGCGGCAATCGAATCTATGCAGACAAGTCTTGCAGTGGAGAATACTGGATGAGGCACGAGTGACAAACGTCTTATTACAAAAGTAGCGTCAGCTCCTGCAGTTCACACTTGTATTAGAGCTCCCTCTACTGGATAATTCTAGTAAATAGCAATTACAACGTTCGAACAGGCAAGTACAGATAAATAATCATTGTTTTTTTGTTTATTATACTTATTAAAAAATCGGGGCACATCAGCGGCATAACTGCCGGTCCCTATGTCGTCAAAAAAGTCAAATAATGGCCGATATGTCGGCCATACCGATAGATCGGTCGGATTCTAGTGTAGACTACTTTTTATGAGCCCCCTCCCAAAAAACATTGTAGATTTTGCCCCTGTTAAAATGTAAAGTTAGTATAGCTGTTACGACCCCATGGGTCTAGGGGTGCATGGGGTATGTAACTGGATGTTAAGAATGCCGGGAGATGTTAATGCTGTATAAATGACGGTAAAAAAATAAAATAATAATAAATCAAACACAGACAAAAGCAGCAACTCAATGCATGAGTGTTTTACTGTATGAACAAAAAAAGGTGCAACAAACTACTACAGGACACACAAAACAACCCAGACACACACTACCAGGGTCAAAGGACGCTGGATGTTGCCAAAAGAACAGAAAAACAAGCTAGCTAAACCAGAGAGTAATTTAATCTAGTGTATCAAGTACACAAACAAAAGCCTATTTACTCTAACTAGCAGACTGAAAAACAAATTGGTTGGCAATCACCCCTAAGTACTAGTGGATCTATACATAACATAGCCTACGGGCATATGTACAGGAGCCCCCAGTCTTACCTGTCCCAAGCCTTGGAAGTGTACACAAAAACAAGACAAGTTCAAATGAATGATTAACATATAGAGTCAAATACCAACACAACACAGAGCAGAAAGTCAGCCATCCATCATGGCAAACAGTCAAGGCTTATATAGCAGTGGTGGCGAATTCTGATTGGTTGATCCAGAATTGACACAGAGGGCGGGGATTGGTGAAGGCGGGACTTGGTGGATGGTGATTGACAGGCGGCGCAGCCAACGAAGATGATGGCAGGTGAAGGCAGGGAAGTCCACACAAAAAAAAACACATGGCACGTAACACTTTCCCCCTCAAGAACTAACTTAACACATTTATTTATTTATTTTTTTAAAGTTAGTTCACACACATGGTAATACACCATTCCATTTGAAAATATGCAAAATATCCAAAGTGCATAATTACCCTTTCTTTTAAAACAGGCGTACACACATTGTGCCAATTCCCCCTTACATATACACAATTCAACACCTGACATGATATATTTATTTATTTTTAAAGCCAAGATACAGTTGTGTTACCACACTATTACACACAAAATGTATTCAAAATGCTTTAGTTATCCAAAACTACGAGACAACGTATCAGCCAGTACATTGTCAGTTCCTTATATATGGTGAATATCAAAATTATATGGTTGTAGAATCAGCGCCCAATGTATAAGGCGCTGGTTCTGATTGTACATTCGTGACAAAAACACTAATGGATTATGGTCTGTAAAGACCTCGACAGGGGTAGAACTTGAGCCAATGTACACCTCGAAGAACTGCAAGGCTAATAACAGCGCAAGTACTTCCTTTTCGATGGTGCTATAATTTAGTTGGTGTTTATTAAATTTTCGCGAGAAGAAACTGACGGGGTGATCAATTCCATCTAGATCTTCTTGCAGCAGTACTGCACCAGCTCCTAGAGCTCTTGCATCAACCACTAACTTAAACGGTTGCGCAAAGTCTGGAGCTGCGAGTACAGGCGTACTGCATAGCAAAAGCTTAACAGCCTCAAAAGCATTTTGGCAGTCTGAGGTCCACATAAAAGGTTTCCTAATACTAAGCGCACTCGTTAAGGGTGCCACAACAACAAGAAGTTCCTACGAAAACTCCGATAATATCCCGCCATCTCGAGGAAACGGCGTAACTCACGCCTACTAGTAGGCGCAGGGAAACCAGCAATGGCAGCAACCTTTGCTTCCAATGGCCGAACTTGGCCATGACCCACTTGCTTTCCCAGGTACGTTACTGTCGCTTTGCCAAACTCACACTTGGCGAGATTCAGGGTTAGCGTTGCTTTGGCCAACCTCTCAAACACACAGCGGAGCACAGAACCATGGTCGGCCCAATTATCTGACCTAATCACCAAGTCATCTAAATAGGCATAACAATCCGAAATACCCATAAGTACCATATTCACTAGCCGCTGAAACGTGGCCGGAGCATTTTGAAGGCCGAAGGCTAAAACATTATATTAGAGGAAGTTGTCGGGGGTAACAAACGCTGAAATCTCAGACGTGCGAGGAGTCAATGGCACTTGTCAATACCCCTTCAACAAATCTTAGTGACAAACTTAGCGGCACCAATGTTATCGATGCATTCCTCCATTCTCGGTAGGGGGTAGGAGTCTGGCACCGTAACCGCATTGACTTTTGAATGTTTGAATGTTTTGGTACGTAATATGCTGTCCCAGCACGAATGCTTAGCATTTTATAAAATATGCTAAATTTTATACTAAAGCAAGAAAAGAACAGAAGAGCACATGTTATAATTCCAAGACGTTGGCAGGCTATAACCAAAACTAGGCTACTGCGTCGCATAACATACAAGTTTGATATGAAGTTATTATGAAAATAAATTGGTTTGTGGCTGCAGATTTTTAAACATGGCGGTTAGAAATAAAACACTGCAAGTAGTCGACCAATCAGAAATTTTCAGCGCTTGCGCCCCACCCCAAAGGTTCCGGTACTTTGGGAAAGTTTCGTAGGTGACTTAGGCGCATTAACTGTCTTAACTACTGCTTGTATTTTTTCCATAGACTGCGTTGTTGCCATTCTCGTTGTTAGTGTTAATCAGTTTAACCTTCAGGGTCCAAGTTGAACTATGCGGTTGTTCCCTGCACTTGGACCGGTACTTCTCTCTAGGGGTTTCGTCATACTTGTACCTGGTTATGGTTATACACTTTGTTGTACGTCGCTCTGGATAAGATGCCTGTAATGTAATG
The DNA here is from genome assembly GCF_018555375.3 of Anguilla rostrata. Lineage (NCBI taxonomy): Eukaryota > Metazoa > Chordata > Actinopteri > Anguilliformes > Anguillidae > Anguilla > Anguilla rostrata. Next base: position 83,595,536 of record NC_057933.1, on the reverse strand, counting down.
TAATGTAATGACTTTTCGAAAGTCGGTGCAGAAACGTGATGTTCCATCAGGTTTCGGTACAAGAATACAAGGCGAGCTCCATGGACTAGCACTGGGCTTAGCCAAGTTATTTTCTAACAGGTATTGTACTTCCCACCTCATAGCCTCACGTTTTGCACTATTAACCCGATATGGGTGTTGTCTAATAGGGGCGGCACCGTTCACATCAATATCATGATGTGTTACGGTAGTCTGAGAGGGGGTATCACCAAAAAGATTTGGAAACTCATATTACATTACATTACAGGCATTTAGCAGACGCTCTTATCCAGAGCGACGTACAACAAGTGCATCAGTTCAAGGTGCAAAGGTGCAGAAAAACACACTAGAGTGAAGTAAAGATCGTAGTGCCAGAAGTGACCACGTAGATCAGGACTCCAACCCTGTAGGGTAACCTGTTCAGCAAATAAACAAAACAATCCTGCCAAGTACAAAACTAACGAGATCGCATTAGCCTAACTAGGTACATTGAGCTAAACTAGAGGCTAGGGAGGGGTGGGGAGAGGTGCAGCCTGAAGAGATGAGTCTTTCGTCTGCGCTTGAAGGTAGTCAGATTCTCTGCTGTTCTGACTGCCACGGGAAGGTCATTCCACCAGCGAGGGGCCAGGACAGACAGCAGACGCGAACGGGAAGTGGATGAGCTGCAGGGGTCTGATGGCGGATGCTGGCAGACCAGCCAGCAGCGAGTTGCAGTAGTCCAGGCAGGACAGGACCATCGCTTGAACCAGGAGCTGGGTTGCGTAGGTGGTGAGGAAGGGACGGATTCTCCGGATGTTGTACAGGAAGAACCTGCATGTTCACCGCCGCAATGTTCTGGGAGAGGGACAGTCTGTTGTCCATCACCACTCCAAGGTTTTTGGCAGTGGGTGATGACACCACGGTGTCCCCTAGGGAAATAGATAAGTCAAGGAGGTTAGAGGGGTTCCGTTGTCGAGGGGGGCCACGTCGCTGGAAGCGCCGTCTAAGGGGGAGAGCACAGACTGGAATGGGGAACTGGCTCATAAACTAGGAGGGACGCTAGCGTCGCTCCGAGTGTACCTAATTAGCAACTGAAAACCTGAGTCGCTGATTACACAGGTTCACAGTCTGTAATAGTGCAATAATCACAATCTATAAATTCTAAGAATCAAAAGTGGTAGATAGAAACCTAACACAACCTAAAAACAAAGAACAGTTACCACACAGGGAAAAGTTTAAATCTAACGCAGTATGTAATTAGCAAATGAACGCAGATACTTATTCAACTCTAGCAGGACGGATTTCGGCAGTTCTATGCACCTGGACGAATTATACACTTACTAGTTCACCAAGTACTTGAATTGGACAGAGCGGGCCTGGTGGAACAACCTGATTAGGTTTTCCCGTGACCTGACAAATGTGACAAGACCGACAGTGTTTTACAACAGCACTTCTAAGTCCTGGCCAAAAGAAATGCTTTAACATGCGATTATACGTCTTGGTAATTCCCAAATGACCAGACTATGGTTTCTCATGTGCCAACGCTAATACCTGCGGTCGATACACGCCAGGTACTACAATTTGAAAAACCACAGCCCATTCGGCTCCCTTAAGCCGCGTTTCCACCGCAGGAACTTTACCCCGGAACTAGGAACCTTTTGAGGAACTCAGTGCGTTTCCACCGCAGGAACTAGGGTCTAAATTTAGTTCCGGGGGCTTTATTTTACCCCCCAAAAAGTTCCTGCTCGGGGGGTAGTACTTTCCGAAAGTACAGGAACCTTTTGGGTGGAGCTTGCAGCGCTGAACATTTCTGATTGGTCGAGTACTCGCAGCATTTTTTTGTGTTTATTTTCAGCCGCCATGTTTAAAAATATGTAGCCGCAAACCAATTTATTTTCATAATAACTTCAAATCAAACTTGTATGTTATGCGGCGCAGTAGCCTAGTTTTGGTTATAGCCTGCCAACGTCTTGGAATTATAACGTGTGCTCTTCTTTTTTTATAAAAAGCATTCGTGCTGGGACAGCATATTACGTACCAAAACATTCAAACGGATTAATTCGGTTGCTGAATATTTTCTTCCGGATTTTCTTTGTTAGCCCGTTGTAATTGACTCAAAACGTTTGATACAGTTATGTGAGGTATGCGGTAGTTCTGCGTAATTCACATTGGTGATACAGTAAAAGCAAACTGGAAATCACCTTCCGCACTTTTTGTCAGGGTAAAATAACAGGTTAATTCTAGTAATCGTCCCTTTAGCTTTTTCAGACTGCCGTAATTTTACTCTGCCATTTTTCAATTCCACAAAAAGACCAGGAAGACTATGGACTAATTTATGGTGCATGGTTCGCATCTGGAGGGCACACTTGGCTGCTCGGCTAGCAGTAACTTCGAAGGAAAGCAAACAGTGGCTGTAGGCTACCACTACTAATTTAAATTTTCACGCAAGTCCGAGTTTTCGTTCTATTCTTGTCATTTTGCGATTAGCCTATATGGAATTGACGATGAGAAAGTAATCAAACAGCAAATTGTTTACAACGTGTGCATGTTTTTTGCTGTTGTTGCCAGTTATATATATAAATGTGAATGCATTCTGTCGCTTCGGATGTCAAGACATAAAAGCGAATGTTCGCATAAAAACATAATGAACGTGTTTGAGAGGATATATAAAACAGTTACAATCTGACTATTGTGACCTGTTATATCCTATTTATTGCATAACAACGGTCCAAGTTCAACTACCAACGACAGTTTTGCTTGACAACGGTAAAATATGCCCAAACGGCTGCATAAGAATATTTCAATTCCAGGTGATTAAATCGATAAAAAAAATAAATACAAAAGTAACCATATATAATCATTGTTGGTAACCCGTTGTATATAAGTGGAATAAACCCCTCCGGGCTGTCCCGGTTATTAGAAAATACTGTAGGCTACTTCGGTGGTAGTATGGGGTTACAGAAGAAATCATAGGACAGATGGACCGACGACCACGTCACTTTTTCATACGTCAGTGGGCTAATTTGCCTAATCTTCACGGGACTTTAGACCGCGGTGGAAACGTAGACAACCGTGGGCTGAAGGAACCTTTCAGTTCCTTGAAAAGTAGTTCCTGGGACTAAAGGTTCCGGGTACTTTTGGTGGAAACGCGGCTTTTGATTGAGCTCGAGTGAGTGCACGCAAGCAGGGAAGACACCAGGAAGTGATCTAGACACGTCAGAGATGGGACAGGGTACGGGTTTATTTAGAACTTCGAGTACTGGACGCACTTTACCTCCGGCAATATCATTTCCCATAATGAAGTCAACGCCTGGTACAGGCAAAGCGGACCGTACAGCCACATTAGAATAACCCGTGACTAAATCAGTCTGAACATGTACTTTGTGTAAGGGAACAGTAACAAAGGCCATATCAATTCCC
>NC_057933.1:83583669-83592020 GCF_018555375.3 Anguilla rostrata | reverse complement strand
GAGGTCACTAGACGTGGCCTTGAACTGTGATAAATCAAACGCGATGTCTGTCTGTTCACAGAAGGCATGAAGGTAACAGCGCTAGTTGGAATGTGGAAAACACTGGCCACAGGTGAGTGATGTTGCATCGATGGTCAGTAGAAGCACTTCGGTGATCAGAAAAGAGAAAAATCTAAACCCTAAGAGCTGTGTGTCGGCTTTGGTGGCGCTGTGTGTCAGCTTCTTCCATCTGTGAAACAGATCCCTAAACACATTTCTGACAGCGTTGAATTAAAAATGTCAGGTGATATTGAACAAACAATCCAAGTATAATGGCATTTTAATGACATGATTGGATGGTACCTAAATTACCTCTTAACCTCAGTGAAAAAGAGTAATGCCCCAGGAGTCCGGGCTGCTCACTGTGACCCTGTAAAATTGAAAGTATTGTAGGAACAAGTGCGATTCTCTGCTTTTTAAAAATATTTACATGGTAATCTATCACACGCCCACAGGGAACTTCCCAGGGACTGTCCACGTAGACCACCTCGTCCAGAGGAAAGGTACTGAAACCCAGTAACACTTTGATGCTCCTCTAAGCAGCATTGTAGCCTCACTAGGAAAAAGGACGAAGACAAGAGTGTGTGTGTGTGTGTGTGTGTGTGTGTAACATGTAATGGATGAATTAAAGTGCACTTGTTGCACCTTGTTCACCGAAATGTTTTCTGTATCTGAGAAAAATGAGTGTTTGATTCAGCCATGTCAGTCCTTGTGACCTAGCATCCTGAGCTGGCCCGGGCAGGACAGGCTCTCCTCTTAATTCTGGTTCCTCCAAAGGTTTCATTCTGTTTCTTCCATCTAGGGGGTTTTCCTTGCCACTGCCACCTAAGACTTTTTATTATGGAGGTTTTAGACCGGGGCCTGCTGTAAAATATATTGCGTCAAATATTTTTGTGAAATGCACTGTTCGAATGAACTGAATGAATTAATAAGATTTTTTGAATTTTTTTGTCCAGTTGTTTTTATTAGTCTTTTGTGTACATACAGTTTCCAGGCAGAAAAGAAAGAAAAAAAAAAAGAATAATTTAAAAAACGACCAAGATAATAGCCTGCTTACTGACACTGGGTATCTCACTTTATGTTTTTCCTATATAAATTTCAAGTTTAAATCAAGAACAACAGTAAAAAATAAAAATAAAGAAAAAATGGGTATAATACATTAATACAGTTTGCTCTGGTTTGGCATCTCACCCTATGGTTCATTTTGAAGGAACCATTCATGAAGAAGCTATTCAGGAAGCACTATAAAAGATTGGTGTATAGGATACCAGTCATCCACCGTCCAGGTGGCCTCAGCAGTGTTAATCCTTCCTTCATTTTCACAGCAGTACATGTCACTAATTGTACAATATGTTTTGTTTTTTTGTGTTTTTGCAAATAGGGCATCATTCTGGAGACGGTTTTCCAGGTAATTAATTTGGATTACTGCAGTGTTTTCCTTTTTTTATATTACATTACATTACATTACAGGCATTTAGCAGACGCTCTTATCCAGACACTTTAGCATTACTTAGCATTTTTACATTGTATCCATTTATACAGCTGGATGCATACTGAAGCAATGTATGGTGGAGGTGCAGGTTAAGTACCTTGCTCAAGGGTACAATGGCAGTGTCCTACCAGGGAATCGAACCTATGACTTTTCGGTTACAAGCCCAGTTCCTTACCCACTGTGCTACACTGCTATATTTTCTTCATGGTCTGTTTATCAAGTTTCTGTTGATCATATGCTTATCATATATTTATTATAATGTACTGATCATTTAACATGTGCACCAGATTGGATCTTACAAATCCAATGTCTCAGTAATTCTATGTCTGAGAAAAACAATTCTGAATTTGTAAAAAGTCTTTGAACTCTCGAGACAAGTGTTAAGTTAGATATACCAAGAACACATCAACACAAATAGTCTTAACAGAATACATTTATTGTAATAAATTGTTAGAGTCAGTTTCTGGCTGATTCTTTAATGTTTCCTGGATGCTGCATTGTATAAATTCATTACACAATGGTCTAGCAAATGTATTCTGTAATGTTAGGTATAGTTTGTTGCACCTTTTTTTTGTTTTGTTACCACAGTAAAACACCCATGCACTGAGTTGCTGCTTTGTCTGTGTTTGATTTATTGTTGTTACCATCTATACAGCATTAACATCTCCTGGCATTTTAACATCTAGTTACATACCCCATGCACCCCTAGACCCATGGGGTCGTAACATAAATAATGTGAGTGTGAAAATCACCTACTGCTGTCAGTTGAATAAAAAACATTCTATTTCTCTGTATGGCACACACAGAAGAAATCCCAAAGACTTCCTGGACAGACCTCCTCGCCCAGAAAAAAGGTAATCACATGGGCAATACTTCTGGAAATTTTCCACCATAACCATTGAGAAAAATATGGATCTTGTTTTTTCAAAAGATTAAAAAGTCTATGAATAGGTTCTCTTTTTTTGTCCATGATTTTAACATTTGGAGCAGATTTTCAAGGTAAGCTGGGGCAAAACATCAAAATAATTTACCTTTCCAGTTATTTATGTCACTTTTTATAGTACTCGTTCTGGCACCATATCCATATTCATATCATTGCGTAAATTGAATAGACTGCAATTCACGTGCTACCAGTTTATACATCTGGGTAATTTACTGAAGCAATTAAGATTGTAAAATTAAGACTGTAATAGCAATGCTGCCAAGTGTTTCAAAAATTTTGGGCTTCAACCAGGTAATGTCCCTAAAACACCGTTCCACACTTTTTTTCCCACATGTTAAAGTTATAGGTATGCTTTTACAGAAAGCAATAGAGTGAAATTGTCATGGTTCTGTGTTTCTGTCTGTTTTTCCCTGTAGGCCACCACATGGCGGCACTTCTGTTTTGTGCCCTGCTCGTTCCCCTGTTGGTTAATTGTATTATTGCTTTCAATTATTTTATTATTGTCTCGTTATTTAATCATCGTCCCCACCTGCCTCTTGTTTCCCTTCCCTCTGGTTTGATTGTTCTTTGAGTTCACCTGTGTCTTGTTACCCCTGTCTATTTAAGTTCTTTGTCCCCTTGATTCAGGTGCTGGTTCCTTGTGTTTGTTCCTGACTTGTGTTTGTTTCTGACTTATATGTATCTACCTGCTTGTGTTCTTGAGTTCTGCCTGCCTTGCGTTCTTCCTGCCTGTGTTCTACCCGTACTGTTTCTGTGCCCTGTGTCTGCTATGCTTTTGAATTTGAGTTTCTAGTTTTGCTTGTTTTGAGTTCCTTTACGTGTTTCCTGTTTTTTTTTTTTTTTTTTTTCTTTTCTTTTGGAATTGCCACTCGTGACCTCTTGTTTGTTTTTGTTTTGTTAGTAAAGTCTTTAGTTGTATTTACATTTTGAGTTTCCCACTCTGCGCCTGGGTCCTAACCCCCGTACCGTGACAGAAATAACTCGAATCAGTGCTCTGGTGGCCCGGTTTAATACTGAAACAAAGGTCTTATCGGTGTGCTTACAGACAGCAACATGGCAACGGACCTGAGATGAATGTGGGCTACAGGTAAGTATATGATATTTCTGTCGTTAAAGCACTGTCACAGGTAAGTCTTATCGCAAACATTGTTCACTCACAGGGCCAATAACGAGAGCTTAGCAGGCAATGTTCAAACCAAACCCAAACCCTGCTGCCCGTCTCCTGTAAGGTAAATCACCCTGTTTAAAACAATATTTTTAGTTTTATAAAATGCTAAACAAAAAAAAAAAAAACGAAACGCGGGACACAGTGAATCGGCTTCACAAAAGATGAATCATGGAGTTCTATACATTTAACGTTTTTCAAGCATTTGTTTTGCGACGAGTAATAAAATCGGTAAGCTTTCAGTTGTTGCCATTTAGAGGTTGTTTTTTTTTTTTTAATTTTTTTATTGATGTGAGCAACTGTCATTACGGTTTAGTTAATGATAAAATAACGGTTTACAAGTTTAACAGTTTGTTATAAACAGATTTAAATTATGCTTGCTACACCTTTCTATGACTGTATTTGAAATTCAGTGACATTAGTAAAGAGTTGAAAAGAGATCATTTGAAAGTATAAATACTGGAGAAATGTTTTCCCGCTCTCTAGAAACCCAAAATCTACCCATGCTGCCAAACATAGGAATGATGTAAGTACTGTACCAGACAACAGTACGGCTAGATTCAGTAAATGTGCAGGCTTATTTTTATTTTTTATTTGTTGCCTCTTAAGTCTAGCCATTTTAAATACACAATTTACAGAGAGAGGCTCTAGAAATGCTTCCCTGTGGACCAGCGCCGGGCACATGGACCAGGACACTCTGAGATGTTTAATGACTTTTACTATTTGCTTGTATTTTAACAATCTACAGGATGGTGACAACATTTATGGAAACATGTAGCTGGTGGCTCTACACAACAAAGTGAAATGATGGGAGAAGGAAGCTGTTTTTCTGGAGCACCCCCACACTTTAAATTACTGTGTCCTGCTATTTGCCAAACCTGAAGTGTTAACTATCCTTCTCCTTATATAACTTGCATTGCTGATGTTAACAATTATACAGATGACTACAGTCTGTACTGGACTTTGTTTTAAGTTTTAAAAAGACTTTGTTTTGCGCACAAACATTTTATGTATGTGTGTAATGAAAATCAGACTGCACAAACTGAAGAGTGAATTTAATGAAGTTTGTACGTATTAATACATGATCTGCAAATATAATTCCGGAAGAATTCACCCCAAAATACAGTGTATGATGCTCTTCAATCACTTTGTCTTGTAGGGAAAGTAATTAGGGGAGTTCAGAATATAGAGAGCTGGGTGTCTTGCTGGTCTGTCTTCTCCAAAGCCAAGTCCCCTCTTCCCAAGGCTTCTGATGGTTCTTTTTATTTTTTCAATAAACATGTAATGTGTTATTTGTCAAATGAAGTTGGATTTATCTTCTGTTAGGACTTTGTGAGGACTATGTTGGTTATGTCCTAATATGTAAAACTAAATAAATAAAATAGAATTGAAAGAGGGTGTTCTTTCTTTTTCACATCACTGTATCATAGTCCCTGCTTCCAGCATGATGGGGCAAAGGGCTAATCTCAGATTTAAACCTGAACACCACAAAACTGCATTACAAGTGGACCAGCTATACACAGCTGTGGAATAAGGATTAGCTATTTCAAGTTGCAATTCAGTTCTGTGGTCTAGAGGTTTAAACGTGAGGTTTAACCTCCAGCTAATCACACTGCAATTGAGCCCTGGGGTCTTGCCTCGTCTTTACTTGCTGAGGGAATTTATTGTCCCAGTCTTTTCGTAATTTTTTTATGCCCGTTTTAATTTTGTTCCTGGGTTGCTAATCAAATGTGGTTCTTTATATTCAGTGAGTTCCATAATGTTATAGAACTACGCGCGGCTAGCCTGCCAATACACAGAAACCCCCTTTCAAAGCGCTTCGTTTCTATTTGTTCCGATTAAGAGAATCGAATGGTCCAACACAAACGACACCACAGGAGGGATATTCACACTTGATTTTTAAGTAGCTGCTGCCATCTACTGGACAAAATGTGCTGTGCTGTGCTAGGGATCCAAGCATGCAAGAGTGAAAATTCCTTGTCCCATAAAGAAAAGTTCAAATTTAATAACTTTATTCGTTAAAAATGATAACAACAAAAAAAAAAAAAAACTCAGAAGTCTTAAGAAATAAAAACATGTTAAATCACCTCGGATGTCCACATTGAACTCAATGGGCAGCAAGCGCTTTTGCGTACAAGCATGCACAGTACAGGCTGTTTCCTGCTACTTCGTAAGCTTCACCGTCTAGATCAGGCATGTCAAACATACGGCCCGCGGGCCGGACCCGGCCCGTTGGATGATTTAATCCGGCCCGGCATAAATTTCTGAGTATGTCAAAAAAAGAAGCGAGTCTCTAGCTTATTTCTATCAAAAGTTATGATTTTTTAAAATAAATACAAACCAAATGCTCCCTCCGGCCGCGGGAGGGCAGTAAATGTGTAAAAGAGCTCACGTCCAGCATGCGGCATTGACACGAGTTAGTACTAAAAATAAACCGGCAATCTTGCTTCACAATTCACCACTACTAAACAAGTTATCGGTCAACACACCCTTCCCAAAATGGCACTGTCAAAAAAAAGAAAAGTGGACACGGAGTGCTTCTTTGAGCTACGAGGGGAAATTAGACAGTTCATGGAGAAGAAGGGACGCCCAGTAAAGGAACTTAAATGCAAGGAATGGGTGCAGGATCTTGCGTTTATGGTTGATATTACACAACACTTGAATACACTTAACACTACATTGCAGGGCCGTAACAGAGTTGTCACTCAATATTACGACAGCATAAGTGCGTTCAAGATGAAACTGTCACTGTGGGAGACGCAGCTATCCAACGGTGACACCGCGCATTTCTCTTGTCTCACAGCTGTGCGTCCGGAGGCACCAGACCGTCCCGATAATGATTTGGAAAAATATAAAGACAACATAACAGATTTGCTGCGAGAGTTTGAGCAGAGGTTTCAGGTATTCAGTGAACTTGAGAACAAATTTGGCTTTTTTCGCTCGCCATTTACAGTGAAGCCTTCTGATATGCCAGCTGACATTCAACTCGAGCTTATTGACTTGCAGTGCGATTCCGCTATGAAGGATAAATTTGGGTCCGTGGGATTGGATACGTTTTATCAATATCTCGTGCCAGGTTACCCCAAAATAACAGCCATGGCTGCAAAGGTTCTATCCATGTTTGGGACTACTTATCTTTGTGAACAGGTGTTCTCCGTAATGAACAATAATAAAACAAAGCAGCGCTCAAGGTTAACAAATAAACACTTGAATGACATTGTTAAATGTGCTGCTACTCAGGATTTGACACCTAATATCGATACACTTGTGAAGGCAAAAAGATCCCAAGTTTCAGGAGCCAGCAGCAGCAAGTAGACTGCAGGAGTGCAGTAAGAGAGAAAAAAGTGTGATGACACGAAATTTGTTTGCACTCATGAATACAGATCATTAAAAAAGATTAATCTGGTTTCATATTAAAGACAATTAATATTGTGCAGTATATTCTCAGCTTCAGTAGGCCCAGCCTAGTAGTTTGATCTGATGTAGTCTAATCTTATTGCCCATGCACGGCTATAACTTTTATTTTGTATTTCTTTTTTATTTATTTCAAAGCAGTATGACAATTAAGGCGAAAATATTTTTTTCATAGCTCCCACTTGAGTTTGTTTAGTGTGGTGAGTTGGTTCAGGTGTAAAACTGCATTCACTTAACTGTTAAAATAAACCAGTTGTTAACACATTCACCGCCTAACATGAAATCATTTTTTTTTTCCATTGTTGGTGAATAAATGTGTTGTGCTTAGAAAAGATCCCTTGTCATCCGTGATTATAATATGTAGGGTAGGCTACAAATGTAGGCTGAATGATAAAGCATAGTACTGAAAAACAAAGCTAAATATTTGGAGTTGACATTCTTTTACTGATCCGGCCCACCCGAGAACAGAAAGTCTGGATCCGGCCCCAGAGCCAAACTGAGTTTGACATGCCTGGTCTAGATGCTAACAAGTTGCTGTATTGAAAGTACAACAGCTGTCGCGTACAGGCGGGCCAATAAGGAAACTTGAATGGCGGTTGCCAGAAATGCGACCGTTGTTGTCGTTGGAGCAGCCACTGGAGTCCACCAGGTGCCACTAAAAGATACCACTCCGCCAGCTTCCGCTAAAACCGCCACTGGCGCCCGCCAGCTGCCACTAAACGATTCAACCCCTAATGGGAACTTTTTAAAAGTGTATGTTACGTTCTCTTTATTGGCGAATTTGTGCTGGACTCAGCTCAATGAACGGGGATCACGTTCTGATGAGCTTCTCATTGAAGCCTCTGAGTTGGAACCAGCAGTCTATGCGATGCACACAGGCTACAAAACCTAAAAAACGACACCTGCTGTAAAAAAAATAAAATAAAAGATTTGTGAGGATGCATTTAAAGGTATTCAACAACTCGTCCTTTGATTGATGTCACTAGATAGTAACCACTTTATTGTGATTATTTCATTGCTTCCTGGGCATTAACAACGTAAGACTGTTCAGCTCGTCGTCACAAGGGCATCAGTTCCTTCCCATTTCCTGTTAAGGGCTTGCCATGGAAAAGCACAGAAACCCCTTCCACCTAGGCACTTACCAGTAGTGCATCTCACACTAAACTGAGTACACGCTGCTTTGCAGAGCAACATGTTTTGGGCGTTGACTGTATCCCTTTGTGCGGTATTTATAGCTGGTAAGACTTGGTTTTCTATTGTTACAATGTAGGAAAGGAGAAGACTTGATGCTCCATAAA
>NC_057933.1:83564663-83583571 GCF_018555375.3 Anguilla rostrata | reverse complement strand
CATCACTTTGTGTCCGGGTGGTAAATGAGTTGGTAGTTGGTCATATGCCATATTCCTGTCATTGCTGGAGGCTTTTTTGGGGGATCTGGGTAATTGAACTTGCAGGGAACCACGACACAGGACCCCTGCAGTGCTGATATTGTTTGTGGTATTTCTGCAGTCCATGAAGCCGCGTGCACATTTAGCACTGGAAAAAAACACAATCACAGTGTGACATTATGAGATTATGTTACATACAGACTTTAAAATGGTGTAAATTGTGTTCTTGGCTAGAAATAGCTGTACAAAATGAGTATTGTACCTTATCAAACCTGTGTTTTGTAGTTGTCCAATGACCATGATATGCACTTTTGTACGTCGCTTTGGATAAAAGCGTCTGCTAAATAAATGTAATGTAAATATTTTAGTTTTTTGTCGTTTTTACTCCTAGATTTGTTTCTGAATTTCTTGGCAACATTTTTTCCAAATTAGCCAAAATGTATATGGTCAGCCATTTTAGTCTCTTTCTAAACTAGAAAAGTTAATCTGTGTCTTTGTATCTCGCTGATTAACTAATTGAGCTCAAGTAAGTGTAAACAAAAAAAAAAACAGTCACATTTATGTGTCAATGTTTATTGTGGTAGGGTGGGCGTGGTTTTGCGTTGGCTGCAGAGAGAGAGTGGGCGGGGCGGCTCTCGGAACTCTGCGCCACGGCTGTTGGGGTGTATTAATCAGCACGGATAGTTAATTGTTTGATTGATTGACAATGTGCTGATTACCTCGACAGTGAGCCTGGACGTTTAAAAGCGGCTCGACGGAGAGAGAAGCGAGAGAACTGGAGGAGGAAGAAGAGCTGACGGGCAGTCAGCCGTGAATTGGAACCGATACCTTGTGTATTGTGTATTGTGTATTGCGTATTGCGAACAGAAAGCCGCGTGGCGGCCGGAAAATAAAAAGACGCAGTCGCGTCCTGAAAAAGAACTTGTCTCTCTCTCATCTCTCAAACGAGCGGTAGCACTCAGTTTGCTACAGTGGTGGCCCGTACGGGGAGACGGCAGGAAGAGAGAGAGAGAGAAGGTCAGAGATGGACCCAAACCGAAGCGAGACGGCGCAGCCTCTCGTAGCGCTGGCGAGGATGCTGGAGGGGATGGCCCAGATGCAGGAGCGGCAGGCGGCCGTACACGCAGAGCAGATGGAGGCTCTGCGTGCACAAGCCTCCCTCCAGACCCAGGCGCTGCGACAGCTGGCTGCCGCCGGGGAAACCAGCTCCCGGGACCCGCCGTCCCGATCCCCTCTCCGGATCCACATACCAAAAATGACCGCCGACGATGACATCCAGGCCTTCGTGGAAAGTTTTGAGGTGGCAGCGGAGGCGTGTCAGTGGCCCCACGAGGAGTGGGTTGTACACCTCCTGCCCCTTTTAACTGGGGAAGCCCAGCAGGCGGCGCATGGACTGCCGCCCGGAGCCCGGGCGGATTACAAGATTGTGAAGAGGGCGATCCTGGACCGGCTGGGCTGCAGCCCGGAGGATTACCGGCGCCGGTTCCGGACGGCGAAACTGGTGGCGGAGGACCGTCCCTTCGCATACGCCCAAAGGCTGACCCACATGGCCCGGCGTTGGCTGCAGCCAGAGACCCGGTCCGCCGGGGGCGTGGTGGAGCAGGTTATACTGGAACAGTTCCTGGAAGGGTTGCCGGAGGGAACGGCCAATTGGGTGCGCTGCCATCGCCCGACCAACCTAGAGGGGGCGGTTACCCTGGCGGAGGACCACTTAGTGCTATACCCCAGCGCCCAGCAGCAAGCACGGCCGGAACCGGCGCCTAGGAGGAGACCCCCTCCTCGGGCTGGCCCCTTCCCTGTCCCCGGGCTCTGCCCCCTCCCTTGCCTCCAACTAATCCCCCTTTTTCCGATTCCCTCTCCAGGTCCAGGCTCAGTGGCGGGGGGCTCCGGCTCGCAGAGGGCGCCTCAGACGCTCGGACCGGGGTGTTGGCGGTGCGGACAGCTGGGTCACCTGCGCCGCGATTGTCCACTTATGGAAGTGGGGCAGGTGGTCCGGGTGGTCGGGCCGCCCACTTCCGCTCCCGATCAGGAGGGAGCGTACTGCATCCCGGTAAGGGTGCAAGGGAGTGAACACCGGGCGCTGTTGGATTCAGGGGCTATGCAGTCCCTGATCCAGCAAAACCTGGTTCGAACCGAGGCATTGGTAAAGGCACCCTGGGTTTCCATTCGGTGTGTGCATGGAGATGTGCACAAGTATCCGGTAGTACCCGTGGAAATTTGTTACCAGGAAAAACGCATATTGTGAAGGCTGCGGTTAGCCCCGGCTTGCGCATCCCCTAATCTTGGGTACTGATTGGGCGGGGTTTAGGGAGGTCTCTAGAAACATACTGGGGTTGCGATCACGACCGATAGGGAAGTGTGACGTGTGTGCTGTTGACGGTGGTGACGCAGGGCCGTCCGACACGGCCGGGGCGGGAGGGACCCAGGCGAGCCTCCGGTTGAGACTCCCCGGGGTCCTGTATTCCAACCGCGGAGGATTTCCCACTCGAGCAGTCTCGGGACGACACCTTACGCTTTGCCTATGACCAAGTGATGCGGATTGATGGTCAGCAGGTGCGCCCCGATGCAGTACTCTCTCACCCTTATTTTTCTATTATTAGGGACAGGTTGTATCGAGTGTGTCGTGACGCTCAGACCGGTGAAGAAACAACCCAGTTGTTGGTACCCAGAAACCGCCGGGAAATGGTTTTCCAGGCGGCTCATTACAACCCCATGGCGGGGCACTTAGGGTATGATAAGTCACTACACCGAATAATGGCTCGGTTTTACTGGCCGGGCATTTGGGCGGACGTACGTCGGTGGTGTGCGTCCTGTCCCGAATGTCAATTAGTGAACCCCCGGCCACCCCAAAAGCGCCGTTGCGCCCACTACCCTTAATAGAGGTTCCCTTTGACCGAATTGCTATGGACCTCATCGGGCCATTTGAACGGAGCACCCAGGGATACCGTTTCGTGTTGGTCTTGGTGGATTATGCGACCCGGTATCCCGAAGCAGTGCCGTTGCGCAATATTTCAGCTAAGAGTGTTGCGCAAGCTCTGTTTCAAATTATCTCCGGGTCGGAATCCCGAAAGAGATTCTGACTGATCAGGGCACTTCGTTTATGTCACGTACACTAAATGAGCTATACGGATTACTGGGCGTCCGCTCTATTAGAACCAGTGTATACCATCCCCAAACAGATGGGCTTGTGGAGCGGTTTAATAGAACTCTGAAGTCCATGATTCGAAAGTTCATTCACGACGATAGCCGAAATTGGGATAAGTGGTTAGTCCCTCTATTATTTGCAGTGCGGGAGGTTCCCCAGGCCTCCACGGGATTTTCTCCCTTTGAACTGTTATTCGGTAGAAAACCTCGGGGAATATTGGACCTAGTTAAAGAAAGCTGGGAGGACGGTCCAAGCCCCAGCAAAAATGAGTTGCAATACGTTATGGACCTGCGAGCAAAACTCCATACACTGGGTCGGTTGTCACGGGAGAATTTGCTCGAGGCTCAGGAACGTCAGCAGAGGCACTACAATAGAGGGACGAAACTACGTCAATTCTCGCCGGGAGATAAAGTCCTGGTATTACTTCCAACCTCCAGTACAAAATTACTCGCCAAGTGGCAAGGGCCCTTCGTGGTCACACGACGAGTTGGGGAGGTTGACTATGAGGTGGAGCGTGCTGATAGAGAGGGAGCGAAACAGATTTATCACCTCAATTTATTAAAAGCCTGGAAAGAGGTGGTGGCTGTTTCTCTGGTAACGGTGGATCAGGAGAGGGACGAGCTGGGGCCGGAGGTAGTAAATTCAATTAATCAGACCCCACCCCTTTCAGATAGCCACCTCTCGCCAAGTCAGAGAGCAGACCTTGCCATGTTGCAAAAACGGTTTGCGGATGTGTTTTCTCCCCTACCAGGACGCACGAACCTCATACACCACCATATCGACACCCCCCGGGAGTAACGGTACGTTCCCGCCCTATAGACTGCCGGAGCACAAAAAGAAATTGGTGCAGGCAGAAATAAAGGCCATGCTGGAGTTGGGTGTAATAGAGGAGTCCCACAGTGCTTGGAATAGCCCCATCGTGCTGGTAAGTAAGCCGGATGGCTCTATTCGGTTCTGTGTGGATTATAGGAAAGTGAATGCTGTGTCACATTTTGATGCCTATCCTATGCCTAGGGTCGACGAACTCCTGGATCGGCTGGGCACGGCTCGTTTTTTCTCGACACTGGATCTGACTAAGGGCTATTGGCAGATTCCCTTGTCTGCAAAGTCCAAAGAGAAATCGGCTTTCTCCGCTCCGGACGGTTTGTACCAATTCCGAACACTTCCGTTTGGGTTTTTCGGGCCCCAGCCACCTTCCAGCGCCTGATGGATCGGCTGCTGCGTCCGCATGCTGCGTATGCTGCTGCCTATCTGGATGATGTTATCATCCACAGTAGCAGCTGGGCACAGCATATGCGGCATGTGGGGGCGGTGCTCGAGTCCTTGAGGCAGGCGGGGCTCACGGCTAACCCAAAGAAGTGTGCGATTGGCCGAGCGGAGGTACGGTATTTGGGGTACCACTTGGGAAGTGGACAGGTGCGACCTCTGGTGGATAAAACCGCGGCGATTGCGACCTGTCCACGACCCAAGACGAAAAAAGAGGTAAGGAGGTTCTTGGGGTTGGCCGGCTACTATAGACGGTTTATTCCGGCGTTTTCACAGCTGACCAGCCCCTTGACTGATTTAACTCGCAAAGGTGCCTCAGATCCGGTCCAGTGGACGGAGCCGTGCCAGCGAGCGTTTGAGAGGGTAAAGGAAGCCCTCTGCGGGGAGCCGCTCTTGTTCACCCCTAATTCTCTCTTCCTTTTATCCTGCAGACCGACGCATCGGACAGAGGGCTGGGGGCTGTTTTGACCCAGCAGGTGGAGGGAGTCGACCGCCCGGTGCTGTACCTCAGCCGCAAACTATCCCAGCGGGAGGCGAGGTACAGCACGGTAGAAAAGGAGTGCCTTGCCATCCGGTGGGCGGTCGGGTCCCTGCGCTACTACCTGCTGGGTCGCCCATTCACCCTCTGTTCGGACCACGCTCCCTCCAATGGCTCCACCGCATGAAGGATACCAACCCGCGAATCACCCGGTGGTATCTGGCTCTACAACCCTTTAATTTTAAGGTGGTTCATAGGCCGGGGCGCAGATGGTGGTGGCGGACTTCCTCTCTCGCCCGAAGGGGGTGGGGGGGGGTCGGTCATCGGCCGGATGGCTCCCGGCCTAAGTCGGGCGGTGGGGGTATGTGGTAGGGTGGGCGTGGTTTTGCGTTGGCTGCAGAGAGAGAGTGGGCGGGGCGGCTCTCGGAACTCTGCGCCACGGCTGTTGGGGTGTATTAATCAGCACGGATAGTTAATTGTTTGATTGATTGACAATGTGCTGATTACCTCGACAGTGAGCCTGGACGTTTAAAAGCGGCTCGACGGAGAGAGAAGCGAGAGAACTGGAGGAGGAAGAAGAGCTGACGGGCAGTCAGCCGTGAATTGGAACCGATACCTTGTGTATTGTGTATTGTGTATTGCGTATTGCGAACAGAAAGCCGCGTGGCGGCCGGAAAATAAAAAGACGCAGTCGCGTCCTGAAAAAGAACTTGTCTCTCTCTCATCTCTCAAACGAGCGGTAGCACTCAGTTTGCTACATTTATATTTCAAAATAAATTTGAATATTACATTACAGGCCTTTATCAGATGATCTTATTTAGAACGACTTATACAACTTTTTTTTTTTTTTTTTACATTGCATTCATTTATACAGCTGGATATATACTGAAGCAATGCAGATTAAGTACCTTGCTCAAGGGTACAACAGCTGTGTCCTACCTGAGAATTGAACCTGTGACCTTTAGGTTACAAGCCCAGCGCCTTACCCATTATACTGCACTTCCGCCCCATGTATGCCACAGGCAACTGCAGAAAGTCATCATCTTTCAGATATTGTAGCTACAATCACCTTGACTGAATTAGGCAAGCCTGAGCTTTTAACATATTATTGGCTGAAAAGCATAGGCTCACTGTAACCACCAAGGCCAGTTGTGTCTTTTTTTTTTTTTTGGAATACCACCAACACCCAAATCAAATCCATTTTGGCTTCAACAAATATAAGTAATTTAGCATTTTTCTTTTATTCATGTCAAAGTGAACAAGAATCATTCAGTGCCAATAATGAGGTGTGTACTTATCACCGATTAAGTGAAATCTCCAAACTCTCTCCTAATTTCAATAATGAGTAGCAAAGCAAGTTACAGTTTGACTATGGACAAAAGACCTTTCTTAACATTTCTTAACATAACATAATGATGAGAACAGGCCATTCAGCCCAACAATGCTTGCCATATTCCTGACTATATTGTACCTAGTGGTCTAAGTACCTACAGACTAGTTAGTGTCTAACACCATATCAAGCCTGGTCTTGAAAAGCTGAAAAAGTTTCTGCCTCTACTACGTGACTTGTGAATAGACATATTCTTCCTGTAAACAAGCTGAAAGAGCAACAACAGAATAAAAACAGTACCATTTGAGTAGATGGCATAAAACCATAAAGCCTGTGTTCTCATTGCAGATGAATGCAGAGGAAGACCTTGCCTGGTGGAAGAGAAAGAAATAGTTGCATGATATAGGGCCACTTTTAAAGACAGTAAACATAGTCCATTGTGGTGTACTGAACCTCAAGAAACTCAACTCAGGTTATTTATAACTGAACCGCAGAAACAGTGAAATGCAACACAACTCTGCAAAGTGTTAAAAGCTTGGTCAGGTTTGGCTGAAGGCATTTGGTTCAAGTAAAACAAACCCCAATTGTTGAGACAAAGGACATACATATTTTTAAACATATTTTCTTGTTTACACAAACACAATGTATAGTATAAGACTGCACAGTATACTGCCTTTTATTGCTAATATTTAACAATTGTACACAACTGCATGTTTTGATCAACATTTAAAGATTTTTTAAAAGAACAATACATGTAGGCCTTAACTTGGATTTGTGATTAAATTTAGAGGCCTATTTCTTTTTTTTTCTTGTTTTTACAGTCAGCTTTCTGAGTTCAGCAATCATGAACATGAATCTGCTAAACCGAGTTTGTGAAGAAAAACTATTTCCTGCATTTATTTGTATTTCAAAGTAAACAAAAATGTTGACTGAATACAGGCTTCAGCATTCCACATACATATGCAGCATTAGCGTTTAATAGCATGAGCATTGTGTCGGGTTTCAGTCATACATTAATAAAGTAACATACTACTAGTTAGTTAGTCAGTCAGTTAGTTAGTTAGTTAGAGTCTTTATTATCCCCTTGGGGTAATTTGTTCTGCAGCATAGTCTACAATAAATAACAATATATATATACCCATGACAACTGATAGATTAAAAAACATTTTTTAAAATACTGCACTTTATATACCAAAGATTATGTTTTTGAAATGTATGTATAAAATGTTTCATCTTTCATTAATAATACCCTGTGCTGTATTTTAAAGTCACATGACTATTAATGTCTCAGTAAATACAGTAGGCCTACACAAGGCTATCGCCTGATTAGGTGCAGCTTATTTCCTTTTTTGTTTCCGGAGTCTGTGGTTCTTTGCTCTTGTTCATTTAATGTCGTCTACTGGCCGTAAGGACAGGTTTGTCCTTGTTTGTGTAACTTAGTTTAATGTTCAGCAGAATTGTTGATACAGTAGGTTGCCAGTTGAGTCTGCACTTCTTGCAATTCAATCCCACATATTTGCACAGTTTTCATTATAAGTAACTGGATAAGAGAATCTGCTAAATGTCAGTAAAGTAAAAAGCCTAAATTACTGATGCCAAACATTTAAAATAAGTTATAGCATTTTTGTTTTGCTTTTCTGCTTTGTTTTGTTGGGTTTGTTTAACTGTACAGTTTAACCGGGCTGGCTAATTTGCTGGGTTCACTTCACTTTACAACATCTCTCTACCAGTGTGTCCCTACCATCATCTCAGAAAGAAAAACACGTAAATCACCAGCCACTTCTATAATCTGAATTTAAAATATAACAGAGTGACAAGCACCAACGCCCCTAGATCACATAGGCCTTGAAACTTCAATAGTGAAAGAATATATTGCTTTCCACTGCATCCTTCAGCCGCCAGAAAAGAGAGGATAGAGATGTCATTTTATGATGTATTATAATACCTACAGTTTTGTACAGGATCAAATACTTATTCCCAATGGCATATTTAACATCCATCCATCCATTATCTATACCTGGTTATCCTGAGCCGGGGGTACTGGAGCCTATCCCAGCGTGCATTGGGTGAGAGGCAGGAATACACCCTGGACAGGCGGTCAATCTATCGCAGGGCACACAAACACCATTCACTCACACCTATGGGAAATTTAGAGTCTCCAATCGGGGGGAGAACATGCAAAGTCCAAGGCCCCAAGCCGAGATTCAAACCCAGGACCTTCTTGCTGTGAGGCGACAGTGCTACCCACCGCACCACCCAATATTTAACATATGCAACATACTCTGTTACATACTCTGCCCGTTTTAACTCTGCGGCCCATCTGCTGAGATGTGTAATTTTTTAGCAACAAGGAAGTACCTGGAAAAAACTGGAAGTAACCTGGGATTGCTCAAGTCAAGTCACATTTATTTACTTGAAGCAAAGTGAGTGGCTTCCCTACATCTTCCATATATCACATCAGTGATCGAATGATTCGCATAACTCAGGGGTCCCCAACCCTGGTTCTGGGGCGCAACAGGTCCTTAATGTTCCTGAGCACTTAATTGACTAATGAAAACAGTTGATTATAACATTTTACTTTCATGGGTCAGACCAGCTAGCTAGTTTTAGGAAACCAAAAACTGGTAAACCTTGTGGCTCTCCATGGCCAGAACCTCAGACTCCAGGTACGCATAACCCCTGATGCATGCAGAGTCCAGATCAGGGAAATTCAAATCTGACCCTCAAGGCACGTAGTACAACTGTATTTCTACCTGATAGTTGATTGATCAATGCTGATTGGCTAGATATTCCACTCACCTGAAATCTCAGGTGTAAATCAGTCCCTGGTTGGAGGGGGCGAAATGAAAGGGAACACTCCTACTGCCCTTTAGAGTGAGGCTTGAGTGTCCCTTGCATAAATGATGGAGTTTCTCCCAAAGCTTGCAGTCTGCTTTCAGTTATGAGGCCAATCATGTGTGATAATTCCTTGACATTTTAAAATTACAACTAAGTTGTTTAAAGGCAGGCATCCACTATAAAAGCTGTGCAGTGATGAAATGCAGACTGCGCATTCCTACAAATCATATAAAATCTCCAGGAAACAATATGCTCAGTGGGCCCTATTCAGCCTTGGAGGATTTATACAAATGACACCTTAGTTGAATTTAGGAGTGTTTTATAAACAGATGTTTAGTCTCACTATGCCCAAGTGCTTATCTTCAATATCGAGAGGCGCTTTCTTGCTCCCACTTTTGATCAGGTTAAGCACATGCCGCAAGATTACTGACACTGCTGTTCCACTTATTCTGCATTTCTAGTACCTCTGAATCTGATGAAACTTTCAGATTGAAAAACCATTAAATTATAATATTCATGAAATCAAGAGAGAGTTTCTGTGCATTCATGATTGAATATCACCATATGTCCTCACATAATGCTGAAAGTAGCCCATGACTGTGTTTAAAATACTCTGTTAATGACAGCTAGAATCAGGTAGCGTTACTCATCATCCCTGAGCAGCAATCACATATACAGAAATAAATTGCACGACATAAACACAATATTACGCAAAATATGCTGTCAATAAGTTCCAGTTCTTTCACAAGGTAATGGAAAGAATACTATGATGTTATTTCTATTCAATATAACACATCAAATGTAATCCAGCACAAACAAAGAGCATAATGTCAGGCTAAAATATACAATATGTCAACTTGATTGTGCCAATAGTTGTCAAATTATGGCTTTTAATAGGTGGCAGCATACACCTAAATGCCTGAAACATTACCAACCCATAATTTAAAAATCAGCACACAGCCACATGAATACATACCTGCGCTTTGATAATTCTGTTTCACTGTAATCCTTGATAGATTATTCGATTTGTGCAGCAGATGAAGACACGATCAAACAACTGGTCAGGTCTGACTGAAAATGTGCATCACGTGTCACACCCTAATAACAATAGGCAACTTCCTTCCTTGTGACTGAGCTATTTCCCTACACATGCTTATGGACTTCCTCCTGCACCATTTCAGGTGTTCCTGAGGGACATAAGATTTTAAAGTAAGCTTTACAGTATGTGTTCTGATAAAATATGTCATCCTGAAACAATAAGTAATGCCAATTCATCCAGTTTTACTACTGCATATTCTGCCAGCTAGCAAGCAGAAAATAGAACTGTCCCATTTTTATCACTTAATATTTTATGTACACTGTAGGGCAAATGTAACTGGACAGTTGGTTCTCATCGTTAAGCATCCTGCTAGCTACAGCAGGTAACAAAACCAGGAAAGATCTCAACCAAGCACTTACGCTGAGTTCCATAAGTTTGCCTCTCAAGCTTAATGTGGTAAAACATATGTAACTAAATGACCACAAGGAAATGTGCCAAAATTTACCATTTACAATTGTGCAAATCTTGCATCTAGTAACGTGGTTGCAACCACAGCACTTATCTTTTTAAAGGCATATGCAGTTCACTCAAACAAATACAATCCTTCCCATATATGGTGTCCAGGTAGGCCTGCCTGGTAGGAGATCTTCTTGAGCGCGTGGACAAGCTCCTGGCCAGAGAAGAAAGGGATCCAGTTGTCATGGTCCACATAGGGACCAATGACATGGGTAAGGGCAGGTTTGAGGTCCTGCAGGACAAATTTGTGGAATTAGCAGAGGCGATTAGGAGCAAAATCTCCACGGTAGTCATTTCTGCAATTCTACCTGTACCACGTGCAAGCAGAGGGAAGCAGAACTTTACCTGGAGGTTTAACACGTGGCTACAATCCTTTTGTAGGAAAGAGGGGTACAGGTTTATGGGGCGCTGGGATTCGTTTTGGGACAGGAGTGAGCTGTACGAAAATAATAACATCCTAAGGGATAGCCAACATGGTTTTTGCAAGGGAAGGTCATGCATGACAAACCTTTTGACATTCTTTGAGGAAGCTACCAAGCTACCAAGTTTGGAACTGGCTACAGGTTAGAACACAAAGGGTAGTAGTAGGAGGGATCTTCTCTGAGCAGGGTATTGTAGGAAGTGGAGTTCCACAGGGATTAGTGCTGGGTCCACTGCTCTTCCTCATTTACATAAATGACCTTGACACAGACATTGAAAGTACACTAGTTAAATTTGCAGATGATACAAAACTGGGAGGTTTAGCCAGCAGTTTGGAATCTACTAAAGTAATCCAAGAAGATTTAAACAGAATCCAGAAATTGGGCAGAAACCTGGCAGATTAAATTCAATATAACTAAATGTAAAGTTCTACATGTGGGGAATAAAACATAGGGCAGGATTACTTCATGGGAGGTACAAAATTAGAATGTAGAAAAAGACTTGGGAGTAATAGTTGATCAAAGCCTATCAGGGTCTGGTCAATGTGCTGTAGCAGTAAAAAAAAAAAAGCCAACAGGATGCTGGGATACATAGCCAGGAGTATTGAGTATAAATCTAAGGAGATCATACTCACCCGATACAATACCCTTGTAAGACCACACTTAGAGTGTTGTGTGCAGTTCTGGGGACCGTACTACGAGAAAGATATAGAGGCACTGGATAAGGTCCAAAGACGGGCAACCAGATTGATTCCGGGTATAAAAGATAAGTGTTATGAGAAAAGACTTGAGATGCTTGGACTTTTCAAGCTTAGTAAAAGGAGACTTACGGGAGATTTGATTGCGGCTTTTAAATTTATTAAAGGGATGAGCAAAGTGAACTACAGGAAATTATTCAAGTTGAGTTCGGTTAGCAGAACGAGGGGGCATAAATGGAAACTGGAAAAGGGTAAATTTCACACAGAGAGTGGTCAATGTGTGTAATAGTTTGCCTGGACATGTAGTGGAGGCAGAAACACTGGGGTTATTCAAGGCCCGGCTTGATACAGTGTTAGATACTATCTAGTGTTTAGATAAACTAAGCATTAAGTACAGTTTAGTGGTAGGAATAGACGAGCAGTGGCCTGTTCTCGTCTTACGTTATATTATGTTACGTTACGTTATGTAAATAGATTTTTAGTCATAGTAAAATAACATACGTACAGTAGAGCATATAAACAGTTAACAATCACTGAAAAATTCTAACAGCTGTGGAAGCAGGCCAGCTAAACCGCTCCCTCTCCACCAGCAGATGGCGCACATCACCCCTCCAGTAGATGGTGCAATAACCACATCACCCCTCCTACAGATGGTGCACTAACCACATCACCCCTCCAGTAGATGGCGCACAAACCACATCACCCCTTCTGGCTTCCTGTTATGCTAGTAACAGGAAGCCAGAAGTAGAGAAGTATGTAGCAGCTAGAAGTAGAGAGGTGTGTAGGAGGATATTCTTACAGAGGCTTTTGCTGTTGAATCTTTTCGGTGCATCGGTGAAGGTAAAAGGTAAGCCATTCCTGTATTATTGGTCTCTCATTTACAAACAAATTTCATCATTATACATATGCATTGTACCATTTTTCATTCTGTTAAATGCAAAATTTCACCCGGACTCCTCCAAAGTGGGGGGAAAAAAATTTTAGGAGCGGACAAATTGTTTTGGGGTTTGCAAAAAAAGGGGTTTTCATGGAATTCACCAAAAAAAAAGGCAAGGGCCCAAAATTTTTTTTAGGATAGGGGGTTCTGATTTTTATTTTTACTTTTACACAGAAATTTTGGCCCCCTTTTATGCCAAGGGCTTTTTAAAAATGTTTTTATGTGGGGCTTTTTTTTTAAAAAATGAGAAATTTACTGTTTAAAAAATCCGGGGGTTAAAGTCATTTTAAACCCAAATGCATTTCCTTTTTGGGGTTTGAAATTTGGTATGAAAGCCCCCCTGCATTTTTGGGGAACCGCTTGAGGGGGAAAAATTTTTTTAGACTTTATTCTCTGAAATGTGCCCCGTCCCTTTTTTGCCCCAAAAAAAAAAAATTTTTAACCCCTGGGAACTTGTAGCTTCCCGAGGGGGTTTTATTGGGTTGTTTTCACTTAACTACAGGACTCTCCACCCTTTCCCAAAATTCGCCCCTTTAGCGGGGGGGAAAAGGGACGCCCGTGATGCTTCCCCCTCTGTGTCTCACTCCCCCCCCGGAGCTGCCCACCTGATCGGAGCCGCAGTGGAACCAAACCCCCCAACCCCAACCCCAGGAAAATTTTCCCCAAAAGCCCCGGAGAGTACTTCAAGCCTTTCACCCCCCACAAACTTGACCCAACCACACCTTTTGCCCCCCGCAAAGTAAAAAGCGTCACATCTGTGCAATCTTCCCAAAATTTTTAAAATGGCATGTGAGTTTTTTTTTTAACACGAAAATTGTTTTAAGTAAAATTTTGGAAATTGAAACTTAACAGTAACAAAATTAATTCCCTTTTTTTTAGAAAAAAATTTTTTTTTTTTGTTTTTTAAAAAAAAGACTGTACCAAAACTTTTTACTTTAAATTTTTATCAAAGAATGAATTTTTATCCCCGTTTTCCAAAAAAGATCTTAAACCCTTTTGGAAGCTAAAAAAATAGGCCCCAAGAAAAAAAAAAAAGGGTAAAAAATTTTTTTATTTTTCAAAATTTAATTTTTTTGTTCAAAATTTTTCAGTTTTTATTTCATTTTTGATCGTGTCTTTAGTTTTAAATTAAGATCAGCAATTTTGACAAAAAACAGTTCGGTATAAAAAACAATATATGGTTTTTTTTCAACCTAATCCACACAATAAACCAATTTAACAGTGTATGAACAAGCCCCCGCGTTCGGGGGCCCCCAAAAGTCCAAAAATTAAAAATTTAAGGGGTACAAGGAAAATTTAATGCTGGTTTATTTTAGTTTTTGGAAAAAATTTTTAAAACCCGGGGGCCCGATTTTTCCCCCCTTGGGGGGGACCCCGTCGAGCATTAAAAAAAATCTTTAAAGGGGATCTAAAAAGGTGGTTTTTCTAGTGCCCCGTCCGGGGAGGTCGAAGGGGCCGAGGGGCCCCAGGGGGAAGGAGGGAGATGCGGTGGAGGTGCCCCCCCCCCAGTGACAGTAAAACCCCCTGCCCCGGAACCAGGGTAAAACATAAAACACTTGTGTCGAAAAGGGAAGAAAATTTCAAATGAAAAACGTGCCCCACACACCAAAAAACCCTTTTTCTGTGCAGCCCTCAAACAAGGGGCACCCCAAAACTCCCAATCCGGCCCCAAAAAAAGTTGGAGTGTAAGCCCCAAAAAAGGTCTCAATGGCACGCCCGCTGGAAAAAGGGGAAGGAAATGGAGGGAACAAATTTTTTTTTTTTTTTTTTTAAAGTTTTTTAAATAATTTAAAAAGTTTTGGAAAATAATGAAAAAAAAAAAGTCTTGTAAAGTTGTTTTTTTTTTACACATATTTGGAAAAAACCATTCTGGGGTTTTAAAATTGGCCAGTTTTTTTGGGGAAACCAAAAAATAAAAACAAAAATTTTTTTTTCCCCCCGAGTAAAAAACTGACTCAAAAACCCCAAAGAAAAGCTTCAGGTAAAACCCCCGGGGTTATTTTAAAAATTAAAATTTTTTCCCCTATTTTTTTCTAAAATTTTTTCTATTTTCCCCAGAAAAAAAGAGGGACCCCCCGTAGGGGGGGGCCGCGGGGGGGGCCTGTTTTGGGGGCGGTGGAAATCAAAACCCCCGGGGATTCCCCGTTTTGCTCCAGAGAGGGAGCGGCCGGGCCCGGTCCAAAAGGGTGGGCCGCTGCGGAGTCCCCCGAGGCTCCCCCGGCTCACCCCCCCGGCCCCGCAACTCACGGGGAAAAACCCCGCCGCAGTCTTCACACCCCCAGAGGGGTTTTGGCCATGGGCCCCTCCCCCAAAAAAAAAAAATTTTTCTGACATCAGTGCCCTTTTTTTGGAGGGTTTGCCATCACGGGGGTTTTTCCCCAATGGTTTTTAAAAAACGTCAAAGGTTTTTAATGTTTGCTGACAAAGGGGGTTTTTTCAGAAAAACCCCGCTAGCTGTTTTCACCCCAAAAGGCCTCTTGTCTGCTTTGCACTGCTCTTAAAAAACCCCTTTGTTGGGGGCACCACCCCCCCCTTTTTTTTTTTAAGGAGATGGCAGTTATAAAAAGGACAAGGTTTGGTCAAGACTAAGGAAAAAAAACCCCATGAAAATGGAAGAAACTATTAATGATAACACATAATGTATTAGCAAATGTAAAAAATTAAATAAATAAAAAAACAAATAAAAAAAGTATAGGCTTATAATTTAATGTTATGTCACAAAATCTAAATCATAAAACATATGGGATACAGGTCAACACTACATGTTTCCACAACTGGAAAAAAATGTATTAGTAGTGTAGGTAGATTATGATGTGGTTTTGTGTGTAGTGAGCCACGGGGGGGATGGGGAGAACTTTTTGTTTTATTGCCCTGAGCTAAAGGGAGAAGAGAAAGGGGAAATTAAACCCTGGTAGCTTCGAAGTATCACGGATGGCTCTGAATGCGAATTTTGGCTTGTTCGTTCCGATTTTATTTTAATAAACCACAAAATGTGATGAGTTCCCAAATTCGGGGGGCACTTAGGTGGCAGATTTTGAAGAGATTTTACGTCACATTAATTCCATTACAGGCATTTAGCAGACCTCTTATCCAGAGCGACCTTAACGCATTACATTGCATTACATTACAGGCATTTAGCAGACACTCTTATCCAGAGCGACTTACACAGCATTTACATTGCATTACATTACAGGCATTTAGCAGACACTCTTATCCAGAGTGACTTACACAGCATTTACATTGCATTACATTACAGGCATTTAGCAGACACTCTTATCCAGAGCGACTTACACAACTTTCTTTTTTTTTACATCCATTTATACAGCTGGATATATACTGAAGCAATGCAGGTTAGGCACCTTGCTCAAGGGTACAACAGCAGTGTCCAACCCAGGAATCAGACCCATGACCTTTAGGTTACAAGCCCAGTTCCTTACCCATCATACTACACTGATTTTAATCACCACTGAACGACAACAGAGAGGCACTTAAGTTTGATTTGTCTCTGCTTGCAGGTGAACTCCAGTACATTTCACTCATAGTTGCTGCTGTGCTGCTGTGGCAGGCATGGCCGTTGATGTGGTAGCAAAGAGAACGAGGTAATCAGCTTCCTTTGTAACGGCACCCAGTGCTTTTTTAAAATGTTGATTTATTTTAACTTTTTGTGTTATGATGTCTGTCAGACACAATCGTGAGCAACCTGTAACTGGTTGGACGACGCAGCCACAACCATGACAGGGACCTCCTTACGTATGGCAGCAAGGTTTCTTTCCACACCTGTGAGAAATTATAATCAAAACCACGGAAAACTGGGATTTTGGGTTATAATTATAATATGAAATCAGGTGTGCTTGAGGGGGAACACATCGATACCTGATCTGGCTGTGGGTCCCTGTGGAGAAGTTTGGAAACCACTGGCATTGACTGCTTTTATCTGTATCAAAAAACACAAAGTGCCAAAAATGATTTTTTAAAAACTCATTGTCCCCTTTAAGTGTAAAAGAAAAAATTAATACCCGAATTGAATTGGACCTAAATATTCTTTCATTGTGTTTTTGTTTTTTTTAGAAAGGAGGAAAAAAGCTCAACAGTGGTTTATGTAAACGATGAACCAGATGTATGGTAATATTGGGGTAATGTATAAGGTGTGGGGTTCACAGATGTACATAACGCATTACATCATGCATTACTGATGCTCTCTACCAGAGAGACATACAGCAGGCAAACGGGTGCATAGATCAGGAAACAACACTCTAATGGAGGGCCAGTACAAGGCAGAGCGGACATCTTGTCAGGTTACAAGCTGCCAGCTAAGTCTAGCACTTAGACGTACTACTGGGAGGAACAGACAACACTAAAACTGTTAGATTTGATTGTACACAGTAAACGATCTCAACTGCCGCTAAATCAGTTTGATTGCTGTAGTTCAAAAATGTTTAAGTTGGTCTGGTATTCTTTTCTACAGCGTGTTTCTTTAGACACGGCTTTTATGAATGGTCAGTACACCGTCCTCTCATAAGCACTACGTAGACATTCATAAATGCACATGTCAATGACCACAAATAAGCACATTTTCTATCACTAAGCTTGTCACAGTAATGTCACTTGCTACATTTGCATTGACATAGCACACCCAGAGACTGTAAAAAATATGGACAAAGCTACTGTGACGTCACCCATTGCCTCTCCGTGGGTCTGTAAAACACGTTTTGAAGCTCAATGGCGGGCGCGGCCATGTTCTCGATTTGGAGCCAAAACCATAGAGTTAAGTGGTCTTGTGGTTTTACAATGTGATTGACAGTCCGGTGCGGATCAACCTGAACGAACGATTGCAGAACGAACTTGAGGTTAGCTGACTGTCTGCCGTTATGTTTTAAAATATATGATCAAATGTTTACGGAGTTTAATTTCCATCCGTGACTGTACTGTGTCATGTAATCACGTTGTATGTATGACATTAATAATACAATTATGTTCAGTTATCTTCAATTTATGTTTCTCGGCAAAACGAATATGCTTAGCTAGCATATCAGCTTGCCAGTGAGCTAGGTAAGCTATCCGTGGTTAGCTCACGCATTAGCAATATGAACTACAGGGGAGGAACATCGACTGCACTGATGGTCAATCAATCAGAGATGTGTAGACTACTGGTGATTTGACTAGGCTAATTTTCATATAACTGTCTGGTAGACCTGCTGTTAACCAAGCAAGTTATCGTCGTAGGGTTTCGCCACAGTCAGTTAATGAGCCATTAACTGCTACTACTCCATCGCCGTTTGTGGTGTTTACTTGCTGGGTGACGCTAGCTGACCGATCGTTCGCAAGTCACTTTTTACCGAATAAAAATTAACACGGTCAGCGGTGATTAACAAATCTACCAAGTATTTTAATAACTGATCTGCAGGCGTGTAAATATGACAACGCACTTTGAAGAGCAAGTTTTCCACCTGTTGCATAAAGACAAAAATAATGTACATTGAATTTCTAATTATTATTATTTTCTTGCTAGCTTCTAGCTTTGTCACATTCGTGCAGCATAGCCCAGGTAGACATTTACGGAATGTACACGACTGACAAGCCGTCAAACACGTTTGACAGATGGAATATTTGCCGGTTAGGGTTAGCTAGCTAGTCAAATGCCTTGGTAGCCGAAGTTGCGAACTGTTTTAGCATAGGCTACTGGACTACCACATATAGCAAATAAGCGTTAGCTGATTATGCTTTCTGCCAACTAATTATTTGGTTAAGTGGGCTAAAGGAAATAGTAAAAATGACTCCACCGCAAAACTTCAGAGGAGGATTATTTTATGGTCGTCTAATGCAGCTGTAAATAGCACACGCTATAATGAAACCACTACAAAATGGGATGCCTGCATTTTCTGACTTCGCACAGGTGGACCGTGGTCGGAGCCGCAATGTCAAGGCCAAGAGACGCCACCTCCCACCCCAGTGACCACAGATTGTAGCCCCTACTGTAGCTCAGTTCCCCGCAGTAATTCGGAAGTGACGCAAGCTGTATCTCATTGGTCCAGAACAAATATTGGCACTGTGCCCAAATTATGCAATAAATCATGAAATCGACCCATGGACAGTCATAAGACGAATAAAATACACCTATTGTGACTATTTGTTCTTGTGAGAAAAAATTATTGACTTTGTATTTTGATCGCATTTGTACCGTAGACTTACATGGAAACCGGATA
>NC_057933.1:83501669-83564563 GCF_018555375.3 Anguilla rostrata | reverse complement strand
TGCCATTTCCAGCCCCAAAAAGGTAAGGGAAAAAGAATATTTAATATAATTTTATTCAATAAAACCCATAAATGTAACCCCAGCACAATAAAAGAGCAAAATGTCAGGAAAAATATCCAATAGTCAACAAAATTGTGCCAAAAGTTGTAAAAGGGGGCCCTTTTAATAGGGGGTACCCAACACCAAAATTTTTGGGGTTTTAAAAACATAACCAACCAAAATTTTAAAAAATCACACACGCCCCATTCCCTACCGGGCACTTTGATAATTCTGTTTCACTGTAATCCTTGATAGATTATTCGATTTGTGCAGCTGATGAAGACACGATCAAGCAACTGGTCAGGTCTGACTGAAAATGTGCATTATGTATCACATCCTAATAACAAAAGACAACTTCCTGCCTTGTAACTGAGCTATTTTCCTACACACTCATATGAACTTCCTCCTGCACCCCCGTATCACACTCAAGATATTTAGCTGTAAAAATAAACTGAGCCACAAATACCACAGGTAGTAGTGCCATTTCAGGTGTTCCTGAGTGATATACACAGCCATTGGTAGTAGTGCCATTTCAGGTGTTCCTGAGTGGTATACACAGCCATTGGTAGTAGTGCCATTTCAGGTGTTCCTGAGGGACATAAGATTTCCATGTAAGCTTTATAGAATGTGTTCTGATATCATATGTCATCCTGAAACAACAAATGATGCCAGTTCTTACAGTTTCACTACTGCATATTCTGCCAGCTGGCAAGCAGAATATAGAACTGTCCCATTTTTATCACTTAATATTTTATGTACACTGTAGGGCAAATGTAACTGGACAGTTGGTTCTCATCGTTAAGCATCCTGCTAGCTACAGCAGGTAACAAAACCAGGAAAGATCTCAACCAAGCACTTACGCTGAGTTCCATAAGTTTGCCTCTCAAGCTTAATGTGGTAAAGCATACAGGGAAATGTGCCGAAATTTACCATTTACAGTTATGCAAATCTGGCATCTAGTAACGTGGTTGCAACCATAGCAGTTATCTCTTTAAAGGCATATGCAGTTAAATCAAACAAAAGCAATCCTTCCCATATATGGTGCCCAGGTAGGCCTGCCTGGTAGGAGATCTTCTTGAGCGCGTGGACAAGCTCCTGGCCAGAGGAGAAAGGGATCCAGTTGTCATGGTCCACGTAGGGACCAATGGCATGGGTAAGGGCAGGTTTGAGGTCCTGCAGGACAAATTTGTGGAATTAGCAGAGGCGATTAGGAGCACAACCTCCATGGTAGTCTTCGCTGGAATTCTACCTGTACCACGTGCAAGCAGAGGGAAGCAAAACTTTACCTGGAGGTTTAACACGTGGCTACAATCCTTTTGTGGGAAAGAGGGGTACAGGTTTATGGGGCACTGAGATTCCTTTTGGAATAGCCAACATGGTTTTTGCAAGGGTAAGTCATGCATGACAAACCTTTTGACATTCTTTGAGGAAGCTACTGGCAGGCTGCATGGGGGGGTTTGGACCCAAATGCAGAGGCAAAAATACAACAACTCAAAATGAAGGGAACAAAAGACTTTACTAACAAATGGGAACAAAAGGGAACAAAAAGCCTCGCAGGGCGACCTTCAACAAACGAAGGCAAACAAACATAAGAACAAAGAAAATCCGTAAAATACAAACGCGGGGGAACCAGAACATGGGCAGGAAGGCATGGAGCAGACTTGAGGAGGGGAACACAGAACAACCAGACATACCGCAAGAATCCAGCACCTGAGTCAAGGGAGGGGGAAACTTAAATAGAACACACTGACGAGACACAGGAGGGCACCATGAACAATCAGGCCACGGAAGGGGAAGGGAAAACGAGACAGCCAGAAAACAATGATTAGACAATTGGAAACAATCATACAATTAACACAGGGGGAGCAGGACACAAAACAGAAGTGCCGCCATCTGGCGGCCCAACAGGGAAAACGCAGACAGGAACGCAGGACCATGACAGCGACCAAATGTCTGGATGGGAGCAAGGCTTATGATATAACATACTTAGATTTCCAAAAAGCACTTGATAAGGTACCACATGACAAACTCATTATCAAAATGAGGACAGTAGGAATTACAGGAAGCATTTCAGAGTGGGTCTGGAACTGGCTACAGGATAGAACACAAAGGGTAGTAGTAGGAGGGATCTTCTCTGAGCAGGGTATTGGGGAAGTGGAGTTCCACAGGGATCGGTGCTGGGTCCACTGCTCTTCCTCATTTACATAAATGACCTTGACACAGACATTGAAAGTACACTAGTTAAATCTGCAGATGATACAAAACTGGGAGGTTTTGCCAACAGTTTGGAATCTACTAAAGTAATCCAAGAAGATTTAAACAGAATCCAGAAGTGGGCAGAAACCTGGCAAATGAAATTCAATATAACTAAATGTAAAGTTCTACATGTGAGGAATAAAAACATAGGGCAGGATTACTATGGGTGGTACAAAATTAGAATGTGCACATGTAGAAAAAAACTTGGGAGTGATAGTTGATCAACGCCTATCAGAGTCTGATCAATGTGCTGTAGCAGTAAAAAAAAAAGGCAACAGGATGCTGGGATACATAGCCAGGAGTATTGAGTATAAATCTAAGGAGATCATACTCACCCGATGCAATACCCTTGTCAGACCACACTTAGAGTATTGTGTGCAGTTTTGGGGACCGTACTACAAGAAAGATATAGAGGCACTGGATAAGGTCCAAAGACGGGCAACCAGATTGATTCCGGGTATAAAAGATAAGTGTTATGAGAAAAGACTTGAGATGCTTTGACTTTTCAAGCTTAGTGAAAGGAGACTTTGGGGAGATTGCAGCTTTTAAATTTATTAAATGGATGAGCAAAGTGAACTACAGGAAATTATTCAAGTTGAGTTCGGTTAGCAGAACGAGGGGGCATAAATGGAAACTGGAAAAAGGTAAATTTCACACAGACATTAGGAAATATTTTTTCACACAGAGAGTGGTCAATGTGTGTAATAGCTTGCCTGGACATGTAGTGGAGGCAGAAACACTGGGGGTATTCAAGGCTAGGCTTGATACAGTGTTAGATACTATCTAGTGTTTAGATAAACTAAGCATTAAGTACAGTTTAGTGGTAGGAATAGACGAGCAGTGCTGGGCTGAATGGCCTGTTCTCGTCTTACATTACGTTACATTACGTTACGTTATGTTATATGAATCATGGTTTACCACAATAAAGTCTATTGTTCTCACTGTAGAGTGACGTAGCAGTGGAAGTCAGTGGTTCCAGCTAATGAAAACCACTTTTAACTGAGTAAGTGAAACCAAGGGTTGGTCTGATTGGTCATACAGTAATAAACATACCTGCCTTTTCATGCTAAGTGTAACTGTTTCGGTCACACATTTCTACTGTGCTAAATACAACTCAACATTTCCAGCTCATCTCTGTAGCACAGCCTTACGAAGGTACCTACCACAGGCACACCATGTGAAAAAAGTGTTGCTTCTGTAAAATAGCTTTCTACCATCCTGCTAATGTATTAAAAATTAAATGAAATTTATGAAGCCAAAACAAACATATGGGGCAAAATTACATCTTCCAAATTATAAAGTTAAATCAATCCCTGTCTATTTATATTATACTTTATACGTTAGTCATATCAAATATTTTGGTTGTACTGTAAATAGATTTTTAGTCATAGTAATATAATATACGTACAGTAGAGCATATAAACAGTTACTGAAAAATTCTAACAGCTGTGGAAGCAGGCCAGCTAAACCGCTCCCTCTCCACCAGCAGATGGCGCATTAACCACATCACCCCTCCACAGTTTGCCTCTGGCTTCCTGTTACGGTAGAGGTAGAGAGGAGTGTAGGACGGCTTTCTCACAGAGGATTTTGCTGTTGAATCTTTTCGGTGCATCGGTGAAGGTAAAAGGTAAGCCATTCCTGTATTATTGGTCTCTCATTTACAAATGAATTTCATCATTATACATATGCATTGTTACATATTCTGTTAAATGCTAAATTACTGGGACAGTATTTTTGTTTTGGCTGTGTACTCTAACACATTAGATTTACACTATATCAAACAATTGATTTTAACACACCCAAAGTTTTGGCTATGCCTCTGATCAATTTATTCCGTAGCCTCATGATGGCCTAATTTACTGGCATTGACACCTAGTTCAAATAACCTCAACAGACTCCAGTTGCAAATTACACACCTAGAATCAACTCTAGACCTTTTTTGGGTGTCATGTATATTAATCAATGCCATGCAGCTGGTATTCAGCAAGAATCAGCTGAGCAGCCAATTAGCCTACCTGCATGTCTTTGGATTGTGGGAGGAAACCGGAGTACCCAGAGGAAACCCATGCGGACACGGGGAGAACATGCAAACTCCACACACAAAGGCCCCAAGCTGAGATTCTTCTAAAATGGGGGACTATTTATAAAAAGGGTTGTAATTCCTATGCACGGTTACAGCTGTATACACCCTCAAATTAAAGCTGACAGCCTGCACTTTAACCCCATACTCAATATTTTATTTCCAATGTGCTGGAGTAGAAAAGCCAAAAAAACAAATATCACCGATATTTTTGCATTTTACTGTATATGTGTCCGGCGGCAGGGTGGTGCAGTGAGTAGCACTGTAGCCTCACAACAAGAAGGTCGTAGGTCCGAATCTCAGCTTGGGGCCTTTGTGTGTGGAGTTTGCATGTTCTCCCCGTGTCCGCATGGGTTTCCTCTGGGTAGTCCGGTTTCCTCCCACAGTCCAAAGACATGCAGGTAGGCTAATTGGAGACTCTAAATTGCCCATAGGTATGAGTGAGCGAGTGAATGGTGTGTATGCCCTGCGATAGATTGGCGGCCTGTCCAGGGTGTGTTCCTGCCTCTCGCCCAATGCATGCTGGGATAGGCTCCAGTGCCCCCCGTGACCTTGCTCAGGATATAGATAATGGATGGACCCAGCTCAGGATAAGCGGGTATAGATAATGGATGGACCCTGCTCAGGATAAGCGGGTATAGATAATGGATGGACCCAGCTCAGGATAAGCGGGTATAGATAATGGATGGATGTATGTGTGTCCGTGGAATCTTTTCACCAAAGGGTGAGCTTTTACTTGCCTTACCTTGTTGTTGTGGCTGGCATTTCACTGACTAACTGGCTAAAGCTAGGAGTTGATTTGAGACAAAAACCAGTATATTTTTGCTCATCACTGTTTGGTCCATAAAAATTTGGCGAGAGCTATGTTTTTTTGTGCATTAATATGCACAATGTGGTAATACACAATTCGTGAACTGAACATTGTAGATTTACAGTTTAATTTTTAATCATTTAAGCCATTGTCAGGACGGCTTCCATCCTTATTCAATTTGGAATCACAGTAGCTTTGCAACCATTTTTCCCTGTTCCTCTTGTTCCTCTGATGTAATTCACACAGTGTGATGTTAGAACTAGTTTGACAGTCTTCCATCCATCCATCCATCCATCATCTATCGTACAAGGGCCATATATTTATCACAAAAGCTGACCCCTCTAACACCGTGAATTATTTATTGCAGCAAAGATATTCTCAGAACACAAAATAATCAATGAATTAAATATAAATGCTTCGCTCTTGATTATAGTAATATACTTGGTGACAATACATGTAGGCCTGCAAAGCAGTATATGGCAATATTAATAAACAATATTGAAATAAGACATCAAGTAATGTACCGTTAAAAAATCAAAAGGATCCTTTCCAAGCACCCAGCACACGTACTAGAGAACAGAATTAACCCTTCTTATGATTCTTGTGATACCAAAACCTCCATCTTCATGGCCGTTCAGTAATAAACGTGCTGGCAGAAATCACAAGCCTTATTCACATCGCGCACAAGCAACATCCGATAAAAAAAGTATCATATGTGAAATGTGCGCATGGAGAATTACAATCAAATTCCTGTCGTGTGACAAAGGCCTTTTCAATACATAGTCATCGCTTGAACTGCCTCCGGATCACGTATGTTAAAGCAGCAGGTTTTTCTTAAGACTAGCCAACTTTGTGCCATTACATGTTCGCATAAACGTCCTCTTTAAAACAACTTTCATAATCCACCCCTTCTTCTTCTTCAAAATATGGTGTCTGGAAATAGAAAAGGAACACAGTGAAACCATTTCATTTCAGACACAAATGCACAGACGTTATACTTCCTGCAGTTCCAGAAAAGCTTGTATAGTGATGTTATGCCTCCAGGGTTGTGCATGTGTGCACTACCCCATTACTGTGCAAAAGATTACCTCTATTCATACTTTCTGTTGTAACTGTTTCCTATGGACCATGCAATTAGACACTATTTCACACCAGGCACAAAGAGCCTACACAATATTTAAAAAACTGTCTCCAGGGGAGGCATAACCAGATATTAATCATAGGGATGCCAATCATTTTGAAACCTACTGTATGTTCTGCAGAAAAAAAATGTATTACTCAATAAAAACTCTTTGTTTCTGAAAAATTGTGTTAAGATAACAGCATGTGGCTCCCCCTTACGTTAGAGCCGAAAATGGGCAGTGTAGCACAGTGGGTAAGGAACTGGGCTTGGATATCTATTACTGGATAGGACACTGCCGTTGTACCCTTGAGCAAGGTACTTAACCTGAATTGCTTCAGTACATATCCAGCTGTATAAATGGATGCAAGGTAAATGCTGTGTAAAATGTTGTGTAAGTCGCTCTGGATAAGAGCATCTGCTAAATGCTGTAATGTAATGTAAAATATGCCCCACTGTATGCTTTCATTTTTTTACAGTCATTCTACTCACTTTCATGAAGGGTGCCAATAATTCTAGAATTGGCTGCTCACTTAACCCAGAAAGAACACTTCGTTTCAAGTGCTTACAGGCAATATTAAATTATTGAACTTACCGCACTGTTAACATAAATGTTATCACCCCCGGGAGCGGACGGATCTTCAACAGGCCCCTTTCCCCTGCTGCTAGATGGCATTAAAGACAGTCAATTCAGCATTATTCATTCATGTTTAATCAGAATATGAGTCTGAATACTTTTCATCTGTGTACTTTAGAGACCTACCGGGATTTGGCTGGCGCTATGTTTTCCTGTGTTCCCACATGCTGGTCATCGCTGTGAAAATAAGACAAGAAATGACACGCGTATTACACACCCTAGCCCATCGCCGCAGCAACCCCCATGCACGTTAGCCTGTGTGTCATGCAAAATTCACCGTGAGCCGGACAGAAAACTGCAGATAACAGAAGGCTAATCAGCAAAAGTGAGGACTATTGATCGCCGACTGAAATCTCCACTGCTTAGATAGTGTGTGTAGTACCCCACTCCCACGGCACCAGTTGCTACTGGTTCAGCTCGTATTTGATGTGGAAAATATGACTCTTTGCCACATTAAGAAAGAGCTGTAGTGGGCTATGCTGGTCAACAGTCTGACAACAATTTGTTGACATGCCTTACAAACCTGTGTCAGACATGTCTGTATGATTGTCTGGAGCTATTACCTACTATTTAAACTGAAATTATCCCTGTCAAATGTGCGTGCTTGCCTGCAAGTCTGTATGTACATTCTTATATATATATATATACATATGTACATTTTTAAAAATAAATTTGCAGTTTTGAAAAAATGATTATATTTTTTTAATGGATTTTGCTAACCAGCAAAAGGCAGTTTTTTTGGCTTGTGTTAATTGTTCAGAAAACTTTTGAACCAGTGTTTCAAAAAATTAGAGAAAATTTATGACTAGGTAGAAATTGGTAGTGAGTATAGCATGAAACCTAGTTATATAATTAAATGCTTCTTTTGGACCGCATTTAATTATATAGCTAGTTAATTATGCAGCTAGTTACTGTTTGCTGTTAATTAATAGTATTTTTGTCTATACTGAATATGCACATTTTTCTGTTGCATACTTTGGAGACTTACAGGCCTGCAGTTGAGTAGACAGGGTTTTTCTTTACTTCCACACTTTGAAGATTAAAAGCAAAAAAAAAAACGTTATACATATTCAGTGGTGGACAAAGTACACCACTTCCTTACTTGAGTCAAAGTATAGATACCCCTGGTCAAATATTACTCCACTACAAGTGAAAGTTGTTCAGTCAAATTTTTACTTGAGGTAAAGTACTGGAGTACTTGCTTTTAAAAATACTTAAGTATTCAAAAGTACATTTTCTTTTTAATGCCAACACACTGTTGTATTGTTTCTACAATGCATTTACAGAAGCTCATTTACAGATGCATTTTTACTGTTATTAGATAGCAACACATGATAGACGGGTTAAATTGGGATTTGGGAGGTGGGTGGACCCTGAGATCCAGTGGGAGGTGGGTGAAAAAAGGTACAAACCAATGAATGTCTCAGCTCAAAATAGTTGTATCTTTAATGTATTGTGCACATAATTGTGATTAAGGAAAACAATGTTTTAAAAAGAATGTATACTATTGATGCAAGCTTTTACATAATGTATTTCAAGTTTGAGTGTCATTAATGCTGAGAATTTTTTTTACCCACGAAAATAATCGGTCATCCTCCTCGTCCTCACTTTTTCCTCCTTTATCCATCTTTCTTAAACTGGTGAGGCGCAAAACTTTCCTTTAAACTAATCATTGATCTCCAACTGTTTTAATTAATTTTCAGCGATTAACAATCATGCAAACATCCGACTAATCAAATGAAAGGGACACAGCTTCTTCGCATTGTGTTAGGGAGATTAAATGATAAATGCGATTTTTAAAAATCCGTTTTAATCGCTAAGCAGTGGCGGAATCTTCCCCTGATTTTCCTTGAGTATCAATACAATTAATCCACAAAATAGGCTACTCAATACCATATAGGCCTATAGCCAGCTCTCCCCAAATACGCAGTTTTACGAGTAGCCTAGGCCGTATAGCCTATTTATGTTCATTTGCAGTACAAAATTGTGCACATTTTTAATAAACATTATTTGCGGATACACTTCTTTCTCCGTACTCGTATTCATGGCAAATATCTGCAATGCGTAGGATTGTAAAGACAACTGAAGTGCAGGTTTTGTTTTTGCTGGTTATTCTGAGAGCTAACATGGTAGATAACAGACTGGTGTATCTTATTTGTTAAGTGTAGACTACTTGGTGATTAAAACGGATTTTTAACGGATCAATTGAATTTATGATTTAATCCCCCTAACACGGTATGAAGACGCTGTGTTAGGCTACTTGTCATTTGATTAATCCCATCGTTGGCACGCTTGATTATAAACGAAAATTACTAATGAAAACAGATTGAGATCAATGATTAGTTTAAAGTAAAGTTTTGCGCCCCAAACGGGCTACTGTTAGCAAACGTTTACATACCTCGACATGCTTTTTCAGGTTGGACGGCGAGTTTTTGAATGCAGCGATGTAGTTAATGCGCGGTAAGCAGAGCAAACATTTAAAACAATATGAATCTTTTTGAATTTCACAAATCTCAAACATGGACTTGAGATATGGCCATGGGTGCTCCTTATCTTCTGCCGTCGCCATCATTACCGCCGCCAAGTTCAAATTGAACTGTTCAACCTCTGGTGCAACAAGCAAGCACTTTGAACTAGACCGACAGCGTATTAGGAGTAGGCTACTGTGATTGGTATATCTCCTGTGAGGAACGTGTGGCCAATCGCATTTTAGAAAATAAAAAAAATATTCAACTGTTGACTTCAAACTACGCTTGAAAGTAATGAGTAACGACAACCTTCTTAGAAATGTAGTAGAGTCAAAAGTACAATATTTATTTTTCAAATGTAGTGGAGTAAAAGTCATAAGTTTCCAAAAAAAAAAAAAAAAACTCAAGTAAAGTGCAGATACTCGAAAAATGTACTTAAGTACTGTACTCAAGTAAATGTACTTCGTTACTGTCCACCCCTGTATATATTTAATTTGCCACATTTTAATCAACGATTTCTTATGCTAAAACATGAGCGTAGGTTGGTAGGCCTTTGATGTGACATCCTCTGAGCACTTCAGTTTGCACCAATGCAATTTGTACCAAATTAATCCAAACAACAGCCAGCCCAGTTTCAGGGGATATTCTATATTAAATGTAAAAGGCATGTCAAAAATGTCAAAAAATTGACAAAGCAGAGGGACATTTATAGGAGCAAAAAGAAACGAAACCAGGAGAAAAGAAGGCTTCACTGCAGGCAATGAACTTTCGATTTCCTGGTCCATCTAAACTTAATCCCATTCCTTTTGAAACATACAGCATACAAACAGTAGCCTGTGGGTGGCTTGCATGTTGATGTAATCCATCAGTAATTAATCACAGCTTCATAAGCATTCCAGTATGTTTCAGTTATGTACAGGGTTAAAATGAGGACTTACTGCAATGCAACATTGTACTGTGTCATTGTACTCCCTTTAAAAAGTGAATGGTACATTTTTTCATTTTATATAATATGTGTTGCAGTACTGCTTCCTTTTAAAACATATCTCCAGGGCATATATTATGAAATTTCCAGTCTGAGGGGTTTTCTAAATAACACTTACCATTTTTTTCGTCTTGAACATTTCCACAGCAATAAAATAACCAATATGAGCACAAAGGCAGAAGCAGCAGAGCCTGATAAGTAGATGGCCATCAGTACTCCTGTGAGGATAAATTCCAGATTAATTGGGATGGCAGGTCTGCCATCCCACCAAGTTACACCTTAAGGATAAGGATATTGCTGATGCCTTAATTTACTTGGTTGAGAGTTTTACTACAGAGGAGGTTATTAATAGGCTGGAAGGCATATTCAGAACACAGAATGTCTCAAGATATTCATATAGAGAATAAAGAAGTACTGGATTATTACAGGCATTTAGCTGACACTCTTATCCAGAGCGATTTACATTGTATCCAATGATACAGCTGGATATGTACTGAAGCAATGCAGGTTAAATACCTTGCTCAAGGGTACAACAGCAGTGTCCTACCGGTGAATCGAGTCTGCGACCTTTAGGTTACAAGACCAACTCCTTAGCCATTATACTACACTTCCGCCTACTGGATAGATTACATAAACTAAAGACAAGTCCTTGGCCCTGATGGCATACACCCAAGAGTACTCAAAGAGTTAGTTGAGATCATCTGTAAACCACTGGCAGAACGTTTTGGACAGACTTTAGAAACTGGAGAAATATCAGTGGACTAGAAGCAAGGTAGTGTAATGCATATATATATATATATATATATATATATATATATATATATATATATATATATATATATATATTAGGGCTGTAAAACTTAACGCGATAATAACGCGTTAACGCACATCCGTTTTAACGCCACTAATTTTTTTAACGCACGTTCTGTTATGCTGAACGTTTGCCCGACCCTTATGCTACGTTCAAGACAACTTGGAACTAGCAAAAAACGAGGTCCGACTTGTGGAAAAAAGCAATTGAACGGTCGTAGAACTCGGAATTATAGGTCGGAAATTCGAGTATCATTTCTGAGCTCCGACTTTTCCGACTTCCAGATTGGTTACGTCACGTTAAGATAAATGGCGGCATTTGTAGTTCGTGGTAAGAAAGAAAAATGGTGTATTTAGGCTTTTCATGCATTTGAATTTGGGTGTGTGATTATGTGATATGCGTTAGTATCGTTTATGTTTGACAGTCACTATAGCAATATTTGAAATTTAAAAGTTACGATATCCATCAACAACTTTTTTCGCTAGCCAGCTTAGCTAGA
Organism: Anguilla rostrata; assembly: GCF_018555375.3. Lineage (NCBI taxonomy): Eukaryota > Metazoa > Chordata > Actinopteri > Anguilliformes > Anguillidae > Anguilla > Anguilla rostrata. The sequence goes on along the minus strand of NC_057933.1, from coordinate 83,552,857 downwards.
AAACGTTATTTTGCTCAGAAATAAAAGCTGCAAATGATATAACCTGACAGTGATACCATATTTATATTTCAGTACTACTGCAGCCTAACTAGTTTCGCGGTTTCACTCTATTTACTCATTGGGATGGCAGGTATGCCATCCCGCCAAGTTACGCCTTGGCGGGGGCATGCCCCCATACCTATACAGCACCGAGAGTTTGGCACTTTTCAGGGTTCCCCACAGAAATAACCACAACAGCCACAGACACTCAGCCCTTAAAAACATTAAATTCTGTACATTCTGACCCCATTTCAACAGACAGAATTCATAAACAACTTCACATGTCCACACAATAAAGCCCCAAACTAAGGGGATTTTGCGTTTTCTCCTTCTTCTTCTTCTTCTTCTTCTCTTTCTTCTTCTTCTTCTCATTCTTATTTTTCCTGCCGCCTATCCCACTAACAACATGTCTCCCCATTGGACATTTCACTGACACCGGCCAAATCTGCCCTACACAACCCAATCAAAAACGCGCATACACACGCAAAATACCAATACATTTTTATTCTGAAACATTTCCCGTTCAAACAGCTAGTCCGCCCGTGGCCTAGTGGGTAAGGTTACAGTCTTGGGAACATGGGGTCGTAGGTTCAAGCCCAGCTTGGAACACGTTTCTTTAACCTGCTTCAACCCTCACTAATAATTGTCTACTACCCTACTTATCAATTATTGCTTTTGCACCATATTTACCCGCCGTTCACCGTTCAGTTATTAACCGGCTACAATATTGCTAAGCCACATGGATTCAACGGGAGCTCTTCTGTGCTTACTGGCCTGTGTTCTTTAAAACCACCGGCAGGTTTGCTAATGATATTTCACGCATTGCATAGCTATGGCATTAGCTAACGAAGTTACGGCAAATGTATTCCTTTCATTAAAAAGTTACACCAGTTCACCACTGTGCCATTTCTATTAACTATATTTCTTCACTTGGCTACCGTACAAAACTTTCATATCAGCAAACGCCACGTTTCTATTTCTACATTCCTGTTACCTCGCTCTGTTCTCTATCTAGCCACATACGCTACAAACAATTACTAATTTACATACTGCAACTCCGCAGTTTGTACAGCTAATCCATCCGTGGCCTAGTGGGTAAGGTTACAGGCTTGGGAACACTGGGTCGTATGTTCAAGCCCAGCTTGGAACACGTTTCTTTAACTTGCTTCGACCCTCACTAATAATTGTCTACTACTTCTTAATTATTGCTTTTGCACCATATCTACCCGCCGTTCACCGTTCAGTTATTAACCGGCTACAATATTGCTAAGATATATGCATTATGACTTACCGTCTGTACGTTCAGTTATTGACCGGCTACAATATTGCTAAGCCATATGGATTCAACGGAAGCTCTTCTGTGCTTACTGGCTTGTGTTCTTCTTTAAAACCACCGGCAGGTTCGCTAATGATATTTCACGCATTGCATAGCTATGGCATTAGCTAACGAAGTCACAGACTGGTAAACCTCACTCACTCACGGCCACCCTATGCATTTCATGACGCAAATGTATTCCTTTTATTTAAAAGTTACACCGGTTCACCACTGTGCCATTTCTACTAACTATATTTCTTCACTTGGCTACCGTACAAAACCTTAATATCAGCAAACGCCACGTTTCTACATTCATGTTACCTTGCCCTGTTCTCTATCTAGCCACATAGGCTACACACAATTACTACGTATGTACGTTCTGCAACTCCGCATTAAAACATTACATTTAAAATTATGATTCACTCATAAGTATAACTACTAGCACTGAACATGAGAAAAACACATTCGTGCAATAGATTGCATTACAGGAAATAATGTGTGCAATGTTATTTGACCCTCCACTTCAACAACCAACGTTCAATACGACTGTTATATATACAATTTGATAAGGAATATATGCTCGCTCATGGTCACTCCATTTACTTCGCACTATACTCCGTATCATGTCAACCTTCACCTACATGCCATTCTGCTAAAAACATATTGTTTCAACTACGGAATTTCGTAATTTCATTTGAATTTCTCTCACACTGTTGTTATTCTCTCATATGCAAAGCCTGCTGGGACATATGCGTCTGCTCCTATTCTCCACTATCATGTTTTCCGGTTCTAGTTTAGCAAAACGGCGAAGAGGATTCCTACCTGCAGATTAGCCTATCAAAATGCCTTACAAACCTTACAAACACTAAAAGTGCATCTCCACGAAATAACAGACAATGGAGCAGGACAGAAGGATAAACCTTACAAACACTAATAGTGCATCTCCACGAAATAACACACAACGGAGCAGGACAGAAGGCTACCCAAGTTGCGACCTAGGGAGTTAGAATTCTACGGGCGTGTTGATTACTTTGTCAGTCAAGGCTCGTTGGATGGACGTCAAATCCGTGAGTACATACCATATTCCATCTGCGTTCCTGATGCGTTTACGCTTACGCCACTGCATCCTTTCTCACAGCCACTGTTTTACATATATAGCAAACCGAAACTGTTGAACGGTACACGCTCATCAGACTGTACAGATTCACACAACGATAGCCATAATCCACAACCGTTTCTTGCAGGGTCGCATTTCTCACTCTCGTAATAAAACGCTTTGCAAAAAGAACTGATATCTCATAAAAAACACGTTTTCAACGTACAAAAATGCCAAGTTACTAAAAAGTATTGATATCAAAATGACGCCAAGTTACGATACTACAAACAATATAGGCTATCTTGCCTCACCGAAATGACATAAGATGTATCTCAAAGCAATGCTACCCAATATTTCCTCAGTTCTTTCAAGTCACTTGGCCCTGTGTTTTCTAATCTTACCATTTCACAATGTCATGCAAACTTTCTGTCAGATCAAAGAGACAAATATTTCGAATTTCCTCATGGAACACATTGAACATTGTACATTGAAATTAATGTATAAATTCATTAATGTACAGAACTGCTGCTGAGCAACGACAGGAAGCACATTTCTCCAGAAAACATGTTTATACTTGCTTCTGAACTGAATTTGAGTACATGTGCAAGTTATTGTATATTTGCTACGTACAATAAATACTGCATGTAAAACACATATTGTACATACATACATATAGAACTTCTTTATCCGCATGGGGACATTTCCCTGGCAGCATCTTACATTCACATTCACGAACACACTTGTACCAAGAAACATACTATCATTCACGCAACAGAAAGCCTGGGCAGCGAAATACATAGGCCTACATACCAATACAAATTGGACATACACACACCTATTCAATCAATCTTGACTGTGAGAGAGCCATCCACACATATATTTGGCCTGTTCATGTAGTGCATGCTTATACACAGGGCCAAGTGACTTGAAACAACTGAGGAAATATTGGGTAGCATTGCTTTGAGATACATCTTATGTCATTTCGGTGAGGCAAGATAGCCTATATTGTTTGTAGTATCGTAACTTGGCGTCATTTTGATATCAATACTTTTTAGTAACTTGGCATTTTTGTACGTTGAAAACGTGTTTTTTATGAGATATATTAATGTACAGCCAGGGTTGTACCTGCTGGAGTGTCAAAACAACTTAATGTGGCCCTCTATCTAGTGCACTGTGTTTAGCTGGGACAGTGTTCAATATGATTGATGTGAACATTTAAAGTGTATATTGCAAAAAAAAAAAAATTATCCAGATATGCAGCATTTCCACCCGTACACCTCAGTACTTCTTACAACACCACCAGTGGATGTTCAAACCAAAGTTTGGGAAGTACTGATTCCCCACAAAGTTCATGCAGTTAATTTCTTGTCCTCAATGTAGAGGGGGTTAGAAAATCCCATGTTTTCAGGAGAAGTCCCAGGCTGAAGAACATAGTGAACCGGGCTAGCATGGCCTAGGTGCACTTTGGTTCTGCTGCAGACCTTCCTGGATGTCTCAATCTGACTGTCATCCTTGGCATTTGAGAAGGAGTCTTCTAACTTCATCCTGTCTTCTTTGCACTGGAAATAGACCCCCTGAGAGCTGGACGTGCCATTGCCCATGGTGACACAGTTCAATGGTGAGGTCGCCAAAGAGGTTGTGGAATGTAGATCGGGTGATCCTGGACATAGCGATGAGCAGGGATGTGCGGTTGGGCATTCCAAATTGGGGAGAAAAAAGGAGAGATTTCACTTTTAATCTTATTGAATCAAGGCCAGCTTTTCACTGTTGAAGATTAACCTCAGTAGAACTGGCAGTATCCATGCTTGGAAAGGAGTGTCAGTACGTATGATCACATACTGATCGTACACAAACGATATGTCTGCCACTTAGTTCTTAATTTCAGTTTCTTCCACTACTTCTTAAAGCACATCAGTACAGTATCTATACTCCTCAGGCGCACATTTCAGCTGATTATACATTTGGGGGTTCATGCCCATTTTGTTGAGTTGTTTTTTAGAATACACAACGGTGTGTAGGTAGTTTGCACATAAAACTTTCATGAACAGAAATGCTTCTTGCCAAAATGCAAAAACATAGTACATCCTAATTTATATGCCACTGCTAACCACTGAACACAAAGATATCTAGTAGTCTACAACCTCCCCAGACATTCCCATGTCACCCCCCTGCTCACTGACCTCCACTGGCTGCCTGTTATGGCTCGCATCAAATTTAAGACCTTGGTGCTTGCATACCAGGCAGCTAAGGGGTCAGCACCAGGGTACATTCAGAGGATCATCAGACCCTACACACCAGCCAGACCTCTCCGTTCTGCCACCTCTGGACGCTTGGCACCTCCCCCTCTTCGCGTCTGTACTTCCCGCTCCCGTCTGCTGTCTGTCCTGGCCCCTCGCTGGTGGAATGACCTCCCCGTGATGGTCAGAACAGCAGAGAATCTCACCACTTTCAAACGCAGACTGAAGACTCATCTCTTCAGGCTGCACCTCTCCCCACCCCTCCCTAGCCTATAGTTCAGCTCACTGTACCTAGCTAGGATAATTTGATTATGTTAGTGTATCTGGCAGGATTGTTTTGTCTGATTAGGTGTGATTAGATGTGATTCCAGTGCTAGTTTGTACTTGGTAGGATTCTTGCTTGCTGAACAAGCTTACTCTACAGGGTTGGAGTCCTGATTGATGTGGTCACTTCTGGCACTACGATCCTTACTTCACTCTAGTGTTTCTTTTGCACCTCTACATCATGAACCTATGCACTTGTTGTACGTCGCTCTGGATAAGAGCGTCTGCTAAATGCCTATAATGTAATGTAATATAATGTAATCTCACCTGTGTGTGTGCTAACCACAGAACACAGAGATATCTCACCTGTGTGCGTGCTAACCACAGAACACAGAGATGTCTTACCTGGGTGCGTGTTAGCAACAGAACACAGAGATGTCTCATCTGTGTGTGTGCTAGCCACAGAACACAGAGATGTCTTACCTGGGTGCGTGCTAGCAACAGAACACAGAGATGTCTCACCTGTGTGTGTGCTAGCCACAGAACACAGAGATATCTCACCTGTGTGTGTGCTAACCACAGAACACAGAGATGTCTCACCTGGGTGTGTGCTAGCCACAGAACACAGCGATATCTCACCTGTGTGCGTTCTAACCACAGAACACAGAGATGTCTTACCTGGGTGCGTGCTAGCAACAGAACACAGAGATATCTCACCTCTGTGTGTGCTAACCACAGAACACAGAGATGTCTTACCTGGGTGCGTGCTAGCAACAGAACACAGAGATATCTCACCTGTATGTGTTCTAACCACAGAACACAAAGATGTCTTACCTGGGTGCGTGTTGGTTACTGTGAGGTTCCTCCTGCTCGTATAATTTAACTGCAGGTGAGCCCGCCATTTTATACACATTTAGTAAAGACCCTTGAGCCCAGAAGAAAGGGTGTGAATAGCACTGTAGGGTCCATTCAGTTACAATGGGATTAATGTGAAGTGTTTCTTAATGTTTAGTAAAGAGGACACCCTTGAGTGGTACTCATCTGGCCACAGGTGTGACTGAATGAAATTGATCTCTCATTGATCAGACTACAAAGGGCTATAAAGGCTCTAAAGCTCATTTAAAATCTATTGTTGTCCATTGAAAAACTCAGCACTGTGATGTTTTTTCATGTTTTTTTAGAGTTTCTGACGATATAATAATGTTTGATATTCGAAAAAAATAACGACATTTCATCTAAAATAAATAAAATACTGTGACAATTTGTGTAGATTTCATTTTCAAAATGTTGTGACCTGTGTAATTGTTGCCTGGTTTCAAGGCCTCTGCATTGCTGTTTGTTTCAGACTAGGTGCAATAACAGAGTTCTGCCAGGAGGGTTTACAGATATCTGGTTTTTTTTGCAGGAAGGAAATGCTTTTTCACAACTGTAAAGACCTCAGTGCCATTTCTTAATGCGAAAGAAGATAGAATAGACATAAACTGTTTTTTCTATTTTGCAGTCAGTCCTGAAGCCAGTTCAGTTGGTGTCAGGAGGTCGGGCCTGTCCAGGTCTGTTCATTAAAATAAAGTGCAGTGAAAAAAGTACCAGGCTTAAAAGAAGGTAAGACTATTTCCTCTACATTTTGTTCTCACACAGTCAACTACATCTCTGAGGATCAAATAAATTGGCCTGGATTCAATCATCATTTGTTCTTAAGTACTATTTGTCATTTTTCCTTCCCACAATCACTTAGAGAGTTAATTTTAGTGATTGCTCAACTCACCAAACAGGGTGATACCTCTAATACTCACACTTAATCCAAAGTTAAGGGCAAATCTGAATTTAATGGTTTTCTTCTTTTGAAAATATTTTTGCTTTAACTCATTCAATTTCACGAGCCAGCAAATTGAGGGTGAGCCTAGCAGAAGTGTGCTATTAAAAATAAGTTCTGAAGATAAGATGTAAAAGTAAGTGATGTAGATCAGAATTTCAGATAGTTTACTTTTATCAGTATGATATTAACTATAGGCTATCTTCTTGTGTTTGTGATAAATGTTGTAATGCTGTTCTTACCGTGATATAATCTTTAAAAAGTATGCTGCTTGGACATCAATGAAATAGTATACTCAGTGATTTGTGCAATTTCCTTGTAAAAGTGCAAACCTTGTGAAGACATTTCTGTGTCAGTATGCTATTTGAAATGACACAGATAATTTTGCTTTCTGTGAAGAACCAGTGAAGTTTTTTAATATTATTTTTTTAAAATTATTTTTCAACAGTTTTTGTAGAAATTGTCTAACTGCACATGAAACAGTTAATAAGTCATGTTTTATCTTCATGCATATAATGAATGGCCTTAATTTAAAGACAAAAATATATGTGGTGGTCTGAGTTTCCTTATCTATTAACGTAGGGTGAGACCAGATGTTTCCTGCTTTTAAGCACTTTGTCTTCGCATGTTTTTAAAGTGTGGTTTTATGTTTTTTCATACATTTTTTTAGTTCCTTAGAAATAAGTTTTTACCTTGCACTAAGGTTTTTACCATGCAACACATGCCTTACTCAGTGAACAAAAAATGCAACTTTTCATTTTTCCTAAAATACATTTGCTTATATACTTTTACTTGTTGGAGGTTTGGTGATATCTTGGCAAAACAGACAATATAATCAAGTTAAAAAGACAATGTGCATCCGGTCTGATTTCACCAACTGTTTGACACGATTCATTCATTTGGTTGAACATTTTGTGGTATTGCAATCATAAATCTAGTCTTTGGATTTGTTTTTGAATTTGTGTCAGGGTTTTGATACCTAAACGTATATTAGCACAAATTCAGAATGTTTAACTTTCCACCTGTTGGTGAGTTATTGCTTAATTGTTGATTCAATCTTCATGTCGCTTGCTAGGCCTATATTTATACAAATTTGGTTCTGATTATATATTTTTATAAAATAAATATATTACAATCGCAATTTCACTAAGTTGATGTGTCATGTTCCGGTGTTCCTGTCTGTGTTTCCCTTGTTGGGCCGCCAGATGGGCGAATATTGTTTTGTTGTCCTTGCACCCCCTGTTAATTGTATGATTGTTTTCAATTGTCTCGTATCCCATCATTGTTCCACCTGTGTCTTGTTATCCCTCCTTCTGGTTTGATTGTTTTTTGAGTTCACCTGTGTCTTGTTACCCCTTGTCTATTTAAGTTCTTTGTCCCCTTGACTCGGGTGCTGGTTCCTTGTGTTTGTTCCCGATATCCGTTGGTTTCAACCATATCTACCTGTGTTTTGTTTGACCTTTCCTTGTGCTCTGCCTTACTGTGTCCTGCCCTGTCTGTGTTCTGCCCTGCCCGTGTTTGTGAGTTCCTCTTGTTTTCTGTTTTATCTCGATTTTTTATGAGTTTGTGTTTTTGCCCATTGTGGCCTTGTTTGTTCCCTGTTTGTTTGCCTGTTGTTAGTAAAGTCTTTGTTAATTTTCCCCTTTTTCAGTTTCGTGTTTTTTTTTCCACTCTGCGCCTGGGTCCCAGCACCCGTACCGTTACATGATGCAGTGTAGAGATGTAATTAAGTCTGTAATACCAGTGTGAGAGATGCCCCCATCCATTCCAAACACATGTAGTAATGGGGAATGTAAAGAACCATCACTGTGAAGACAAGAAAAAAATAAAAATGAAAATATTTAATACTGAGGGGAAATCAAAAATTGAACACACAATTTCCCAAAAATTGCACTTGGGATGAATTGACTGGGGGATGAACCATTACCTGTTATTTATCAGATTCCACGCCAGACACCCCAGGAAGAACACAGGACAAGTTAAATAAATCAAACTTTATTGCATTTCATAGAGCTCATGTAGCATAGAGTAACATTCGATTCTCTCCTACGCACCCTGCCTCCCCAAAAACACACCAGCTACACCCACCCAAACAGAAGTAAAATAAAAATAAATAATAAACTCCACTTGCATGTTCTGCATGAGCAGCCATGAAAAGTTTTTTTTTCGGAGAGTAATGCACTACCCCTGCACTCTTTCCACTGCTCCCTCTTTATCTCCTTATCGATAGCAGCATTCGAGGAAGTATGATTACCCTACCTGTCTGCACAGGTTCCACATGCGCCACCCAATCAACTAACTAACTCACTCACTCAGGCACCAGTTACACACCCCAGGATTTCTCCCAGATAATAAGGACTAAAAATGAAAGAAATGAGGAAGGGACAGTACTCCCCCGCCACCCCCACCCCCCCAAAAAAAAAAACTGACAAAAAAAACTGTAATTCCGACAGCCTTGTTGCACATCTATATTGTCAATACATTTTTTGAAAGAGAGCTTAGGTATTTTCAGGTGAACAATGCAACTAGTTACCCTTCCTTTTTTAAGTCTGCATGAAAGGGATATGACTCAAGAGACCATTGTTTTTGTCAGCCAATCAAAAACTGACTGTAGCTACAGGTTTTCTTGGGATGCTTCTGAAGGAAGAGGAAGATGTTTTTTTTTTATAACGAGACAGAAAGCTGGTCGCAGGCTACTCAGTCCGTCCATACCACAGAACTGTGTAAGAACATTTATGTGGTCTTTACTGTCATTTATTGTCCTGCCATAAAATGTTCCACCTCAATGCCCATAAAGCAGATGCTGCATGATTTATGACTTTGAACAATCAGTAAAGACATCAGACATTACAGGTAATATTCAGCACCTTAGCTGAACTTGGCATAACTGAATCAAGTATCTTACGAACTGTTACATGAATTCCTTATCATGTTTTCCCAGTGTCTTTGCCCAACTGAAAAACATGGAGTCTCAACCAATGCTGTGGGTGTTCTGTTTGTACCTGCAAGGTAACTCTCCTATCTTTCCCATCTTCATCCTCTCTGTATATAGTATTTTACCGATTCCTCAATCTGTCATCCACTATGCAACTGTTTCTGCTACTGAACTGGGTTAATGAAAGAGGTCGGATTGGTCCTGGTGTCACTTTGCTCATAGAAGAAATAGAGAGGAGCTCAACCAATCATGGCCTCCGTTGGTCACAACGCATACAACAGGGCTGATGGTGATTGGTGGATACTTTTGAGCTGTGCTGCCAAAATTCCAATGGGAATCACCAGGAGGGTGCCAGAAAGTATCCACCATTCACTGTCTGTTTGTTAACAACTAGGAACGAGGCACTAACCCAATTGGTAACACTAGATTTTGTCAGTTGAGATGAGCTTAATCTTAAGTCTTGTGTGTGTGTGTGTGTGCGTGCATACGTGTGTGCATGAAAAGCAAAAGGAAACAAAAATATGCAGACGCTTGGATGAGGCAATCCCATACCCAAAAATATGAGGGGTAGACCAGCAGTTTGTCTTTGCGTCTTTAAGCTGGTTTAAGGAGTACAAAACCTTTGAGCGATAACTGAACAGTCCACGATTGGAAGAGCTTATTTCTGTTTTTTTTTTCTGTGAGTAAAGCAATATCATGGCTGTCTTATCTCCATTTAATTATCCTTGCTATTCCACCTATTGAAACAAAACCAACAAACTTGGATGCATGTGGATATTGCATATGCACACACAGGATGTAGCCTGTTTTAACACTGCGGTCACATCTCACCCTCTTCCTCCAGTTATTTGTTCTCCAGGCTCCTCTGAAGAGTGGACGGCGGACATCGTTCCCCGTATGGAAGTCTTGACTAAATCCTGCGTGGTAATACCATGCAAGTTTACGTATCCAGGAAACCAAAAGTCTGCGACACAACGGAGGGCAATTTGGTTTGAAAAGAATGATCCAAAACAAGAATCTATGATAAAGACGAGTCAAAGGTGGACAACAGTTTTAAAAAACGCACAAGGCTAGTGGGAAATCTCGGAGAATCAAACTGCTCTTTGGAAATCGACCATATTAAAGGCAATGACGCTGGGGAGTTTTGCTTCAGGATTGAAATTCCCACATTGGACCAATACTCCTTCAAAAACTGTGTGGCGATCAAAACATTTGGTATGTGTTGTTGTTCTCCTGAATATTATGCCTAACATGTTACGTGTTTGCAGAGTGCATTGTGTTTGTGTGGCGTGTTGTGAAACTTATTTGTGCTACACGTTGGTTAGCTCGTCTGGGTCCCGTTCTGAAAAGAGTTGGTCTGAACTTTTTTTTCTTGTAATCTTGGTTGCTCCTTCTTCAGATAACCCAGACCCCCCAAAACTGAGTCACTACCAAGATCCCATTGAGGGGAGCCCCTTCACCATTATCTGCTCTGTTTTCCACACCTGCCCTTCCCACTTCCCCACGCTCACCTGGAGTCACGGCACCCGAGGCCAAATCATCACCGTGCACAAAGACACTGGTCACGGAAGGTGGGAGACCCAGTCGATCCTCACCTTCACCCCGACGCAGGAGGATGATCACAAAGAGGTGTCCTGCACAGTGAAACACCACGGAGATAAAACTATGCAGAGCGCCATCAAACTCAATGTGAAAAGTAAGCCAAGTTTTAAATGCCACGCACTACTACTAATTAATCCCAGAACGTGCAGAATGATTGAGTGAAAATGAATCCACCGGGGCAATGAGGTGCTATCCCTTACGGATTAATGGAACATGCTGCAATATATTGTAAATATGTGGAATTTTGGAAAGTGTTCATTTTAAAATATGTTGCGATATATTTCAGGTAAGTTCAGCGTTCTCTTCTACATCATCATCCCTCTAGTGGTTGCAGCGGGGACTGCAATAGTCTTCGGGGTACTGATTATGTTCATGAGGAAGAAATACAAGTAAGTCGGGGGCGACATAGCTCAGGAGGTAAGAGCGGTTGTCTGGCAGTCGGAGGGTTGCCGGTTCGATCCCCGTCCTAGGCGTGTCGAAGTGTCCCTGAGCAAGACACCTAACCCCTAACTGCTCTGGATGAATGAGAGGCATCAATTGTAAAGCGCTTTGGATAAAAGCGCTATATAAATGCAGTCCATTTACCATTTACCATTTACCAAGTCACATTGAGTATCGTTTTGATGCGCAGTGGAAATTTGTGTAGGTGTTCTCACATTTCTGGTTGACTTAGCTTCATCTATATTTGATTATTATCTGATCAGTCCATGTGATCTCAAGCATTCACAGACTTCATGCTTGATCTGTAGACTTTGAACGTGCAGCAGCAAATGTGCTTCTTTATTTCAGTCCGCCCTCAGTATAACAAAGAATGCATATGTACACTCATACACCAGAAACACAGTAGCAACAAATAAAAAGTTAAGCTTTTTGTTTCTCCAGAAATGATGTAGTGAGATTAAAAAGAATACTGAAGACCACCCACTACAGGAACTACGTTTGACTAATGCGTGTGACATTACTTCATGATGATACACAACAAAACTCCTAAAATTAGATCAATTCTAAGAGCATCATATCAACTCTTACTTTATGTCCATAGGGATGTTTTTTTCCACTATTTGAACCAAAGGAATTCCAGGGGGGTTTATTTTGCATGGCACTTTTTTCAGCGTATTAGTAGATATTCACAGAGTAATGCACCTTTTGAGAACATAGTACATGTCGTGCCCCAGCGTTGACTGGGAGGAAGTCTGTAATTAATCTTTTTTTTTTCCTCCATTCGCATGGCTGCTATTCTTCCCTAGGAACCGCATCACAGCTCTGCAGAGTGGGGGAGAGAACGGGCAAGTACAACACAATGACTGGGGTTCAATCAGCACTTGTGCCTGGCTTTGACTAGCACAGCCAGGATTATTTATTTATTTTTAAATTTCTTTTTACAAACACAGTTTGGTGTGTTCAGCAATCGCTTGTAACGGTTAGGGTGCTGGGACCCAGGCGCAGAGTGGAAAAAAACACGAAACTCAAAAAGGGGAAAATTAACAAAGACTTTACTTACAGGGCAAACAAACAGGGAACAGAAAAGGACACGAAGGGCAAAAACACCAACTCAAAAAATATCTAAATAAAACAGAGAACAAGAGGAACTCACAAACAGGTAGAGAACAAGGGCAGGTCAAACAGAGCACAAGGACAGGTCAAACAAAACACAGGCAGGTATATTCAGTCTGAAACAAAACATAAGTCAGAACAAACACAAACAGGTAAAAAACGCAGGCAGGTACAATGGGTCTGAGGAAACGCAAGTCGGGAACAAACACAAACAGGTAAAAAACGCAGGCAGGTACAATGGGTCTGAGGAAACGCAAGTCGGGAACAAACACAAGAAGGCAGGTACATGAAAGTCAGGAAACAAACACAAGGAACCAGCACCCGAGTCAAGGGAACAGAGAACTTAAATAGACAGGGGTAACAAGACACAGGTGAACTCAAAAAGCAATCAAACCAAAAGGAGGGGATAAGACACAGGTGGGAACAATGATGGGATAACGAGACAATGAAACAATCATACAATTAACAGGGGGGGAGCAGGACACAAAACAGAAGTGCCGCCATCTGGCGGCCCAACAAGGGAAACACAGACGGGAAAACAGGACCATGACAGTACCCCCCCCCCCAAGGGACGGCTCCTGACGTCCCAGGAGGCCAACCCGGGGAGGGAGTCAACAGAGGGTGGGGGCTAGAGACAGGACTCAGACAGGAACAGGACTGGACAGGACAGGACAAGACTCAGGGCTGGACTGGACAGGACAGGAACTCGGGGCTGGAGTGGACAGGACAGGAACTCGGGGCTGGAGTGGACAGGACAGGAACTCGGGGCTGGAGAGGAACTCGGGGCTGGAGAGGCACTCGGGGCTGGAGAGGCACTCGGGGCTGGAGAGGCACTCGGGGCTGGAGAGGAACAGGACAGGAACTAGACTGGGGCAAGGTAGACACACAGGACTGGACTGGGGCGATGCAGACACACAGGACTGGACTGGGGCGTGACTAGACAGAAACACTGGACAGGAACAACGCGACAAACACCAAGACCCTACATAACAGATACCCACACAACACAGGACTGGGTACAAGACAAACACGGAGTGACAGACACAGGAACAACACCAGGAGATCTACACGGACAGACAAAGGGACAAGCAGGCGGGGAGACACACGGCAAGACCAACAGACACACTAAGGGACAGACAGGGAAGGAGAGGGGGAAACCCAAAAACTGGCACAAGGACTGACAAATAGGCAGACAAGACAAGAAACATGCGGATTGACACGCAGACAGACAGGCAGACAGGCGGGAGAACACATTGGCCGTCGAGCTGACGGCCTGGGGAGCAGACAGACAGGCCAACATACTGGCTGACAAACAGGTGGGCAGACAGGCAGACAAACAGGCGGGGAGACAAATAGACACGGGGGCCGGGGAACACACAGACACATGGTTGGGAACACTGGGTAGCGTGGGAACATTAGGTGGAGTGCGAACTCTGGGGGGAGGACGGACACTGGGGGGAGGGCGAACACTAGGGGAAGCACGAACGCCAGGGGAAGCACGAACGCCAGGGGAAGCACGAACGCCAGGGGGAAAGGTGTGGACACTGGGGGGCGCGAGAACACTAGGGGGAGCACGAACGCCAGGGGGCAAGGTGTGGACACTAGGGAGAGCAAGAACACTAGGGGAAGAACGGACACTGGGGGGCGTGAGAACACTAGGGGGAGCACGAACGCTAGGGGGAGAACGAACGCCAGGGGGCAAGGTGTGGACACTAGGGAGAGCAAGAACACTAGGGGAAGAACGGACACTGGGGGGCGCGAGAACACTAGGGGGAGCACGAACGCTAGGGGGAGAACGAACGCCAGGGGGAGCACGAACGCCAGGGGGAGCACGAACGCTAGGGGGCAAGGCAGGTGGCTTAGCCTGCGGGGCGGCCAGAGCAGTCTGCGGCGGGCCCTGCGGGACAACAGATGGAACCGTTGTCCTCTCCGGGGCTCTGGACGGCTCTGGAGGCCTCTCCGGAGCTCTGGACGGCTCCGGAGGCCCCCCCGGGACTCGAGGCGGCTGCGGAGGCCTCCCTGGGGCTTGAGGCGGCTCCGGAGGCCCCCCCGGGGCTCGAGGCGCAAGTAAAGCCCAAAACTTGGGTGTAGCAGGCGGCCTCCGCGGAAGGGTCAGAGCAGGCGGGGCCTCCGGGGCTCGAGGCGGCTCTGGGGGCCTCTCCGGGGCTCGAGGCGGCTCTGGGGGCCTCTCCGGGGCTCGAGGCGGCTCTGGGGGCCTCTCCGGGGCTCGAGGCGGCTCTGGGGGCCTCTCCGGGGCTCGAGGCGGCTCTGGGGGCCTCTCCGGGGCTCGAGGCGGCTCTGGGGGCCTCTCCGGGGCTCGAGGCGGCTCTGGGGGCCTCTCCGGGGCTCGAGGCGGATCTGGGAGCCTCTCCGGGGCTCGAGGCGGATCTGGGAGCCTCTCCGGGGCTCGAGGCGGATCTGGGAGCCTCTCCGGGGCTCGAGGCGGATCTGGGAGCCTCTCCGGGGCTCGAGGCGGATCTGGGAGCCTCTCCGGGGCTCTAGGTGGCTCTGGGGGCCGCTCCGGGACTTGGGGCAGAGCAGGCCGTGAAGGCCGCTCCGGGACTTGGGGCAGAGCAGGCCGTGAAGGCCTCTCCGGGACTTGGGGCAGAGCAGGCCGTGAAGGCCGCTTCGGGACTTGGGGCAGAGCAGGCCGTGAAGGCCGCTTCGGGACTTGGGGCAGAGCAGGCCGTGAAGGCCGCTCCGGGACTTGAGGCAGAGCAGGCCGTGAAGGCCGCTCCGGGACTTGGGGTGGAGCAGGCCGAGGGCCCTGCCATCTGGGCTGGGCAGGGGACAGGAACACAGACCACAGCTGTAGGGAACCCGGCTGGGCAGCCGGACGGGACCGGCGGGACCCCCGTGGGCCGGACCCCGGAAAAATGGCAAGCCGAGACCCCTCAAAAGGGTCAGGATCCGCCGGCTGATCAGCTGGAGATCCGGCCGACCGGGAGGCAGCCCGACCACGGCGCCTCCGCGACCGCCCGCCCCGGGCACTGGAAGGCTCAAGCTCCCACCACCCCGATGGCATGTCAAACAAACCAAAAAAAAAAAAAAAAAAAAAAAAACTCTGCTGGGTCCCAAACTGGCTGGTTCCTTCTGTAACGGTTCGGGTGCTGGGACCCAGGCGCAGAGTGGAAAAAAACACGAAACTCATAAAAAAAATATCTAAATAAAACAGAGAACAAGAGGAACTCACAAACATGGGCAGGGCAGAACACAGGCAGGTAGAGAACAAGGGCAGGTCAAACAGAGCACAAGGACAGGTCAAACAAAACACAGGCAGGTATATTCAGTCTGAAACAAAACATAAGTCAGAACAAACACAAACAGGTAAAAAACGCAGGCAGGTACAATGGGTCTGAGGAAACGCAAGTCGGGAACAAACACAAGAAGGCAGGTACATGAAAGTCAGGAAACAAACACAAGGAACCAGCACCCGAGTCAAGGGAACAGAGAACTTAAATAGACAGGGGTAACAAGACACAGGTGAACTCAAAAAGCAATCAAACCAAAAGGAGGGGATAAGACACAGGTGGGAACAATGATGGGATAACGAGACAATGAAACAATCATACAATTAACAGGGGGGGAGCAGGACACAAAACAGAAGTGCCGCCATCTGGCGGCCCAACAAGGGAAACACAGACAGGAAAACAGGACCATGACATCGCTAACATTAGTCAAACTGAGTTTGTGAAGAAAAAGTATAATGTTCACTTTGTTTACTTTTAAGTAAAAGGACAAATGTTAGTTGAATCTGGGCCAATGTCTAATGAAGCATCAAACGTAGTTGGACAAGATAAGATTTCTGAACCTTTGTAATTCACAACATTCACATCTCTGACACTCAGGCAAACACACACACACTCACACACACACACACAAACACGCACACCTACACACACGCACACACACACACACACACACACACACACACACACACACACACACAGGGGAGCTTTGAGCTCTGCTTGCGGCATCAGGGTAACATTTAAACTGCCTTTCAGTCCTTATCCTTAAGGTATTACTGTAGAAACAATTTTCACTAGTAAGCAGTAAAGTAATACTACCAACCCACACAGAAAAAATGTTTATATAGCATGATTTGAAGACTTTTTGTGCCTTGGTGCAATTCTCCAAAACAGGAGTTGATGCAGATTTTACAGGTTTGATTTTAAACTGTGATTTATTAAGTGAATCAGAAACAATATGATTAACTGCTGAGAGACTAAATGAAATTCTTCTACATTAAGCATCTTGAAGCTTACACAAAGATGAACATACTGTAGTTGCTCAATTTAACAATGTTGTCTGCTGTCTACCACCTGTAATTTATTTATCACCAGGCTCGGACGGAGTGTGGCACAGTGGGTAAGGAACTGGGCTTGTAACCGAAAGGTCGCAGGTTCCTGTCCCGGGTAAGGACACTGCCGTTGTACCCTTGAGCAAGGTACTTAACCTGCATTGCTTCAGTATATATCCAGCTGTATAAATGGATACAATGTAAAGTGCTATGTAAAAAAGTTGTGTAAGTCGCTCTGGATAAGAGCGTCTGCTAAATGCCTGTAATGTAATGCTCTGGACTTTCACGCATGTCACGCAGGTAAGTTAATATTCTGGCATCGGTATGCTGTGGTCATTTTTTTTTTCCGTGTTACATAAATATTTTCCTGAATACTGCAAACATAACATGCAAAAAATGTCTAGTTTGCTCTCATTGCAACTATGCGACAATTATGTGAATGTATATTTTAGACAAGAAATTAAAAATAAAAACTCACTTACTCTCTACTGTAAACATGTGGATACATTTTCTCATTTAAATATATTTCACTTATTTTTTTTATTTTACATTCATTTGGCAGACGCTTTTATCCAAAGCGACGTACAAAAGTGCATTTTCATGATCGTAGACAACTGCTGAACACGGGTTCAGTAAGGTACAATTACTTATTTTGTACAGCTATTTCTAGCCGAGAACAATGAACACTATCCTGGTCTAACATCTGCAAAGCCAAACTAGGCAGAAGAATAAGCTACAGTATTAGGACGAATACAATTTACCAAGAAGTGCAGGGATGGGGCAACATGTAACAAGTGACAGGAAAAAAGGGTTTTTTTTTTTTTTAAATATATACAGCGTGGTGGTGGTTATTCTAGGTATAGTCTGAAGAGATGAGTCTTCAGGCCACGGCGGAAGATGGATAGTGAGGGGGAGGTTCGGAGAGGGATGGGGAGTTCGTTCCACCGCTGGGGAGCTAGGGTGGAGAAGCTCTGTGATCCCTTTGGGCGGGTGGGAGGGGTTGCAAGACGCCCTGCTGCCGCAGAGCGGAGTGGTCGAGCAGGCACATAGAATTGAGTCATGTCCTGCAAGTAGATGGGGGCTGTCCTGTTGGCGGCAGTGTAGGCAAGGGTCAGGGCTTTGAATCGGATCCTGGCAGCGACCGGTAGCCGATTTTATGGTTTTATGGAGTTCACTTATGGATTTTTTAAACCATTGAGAAAAATCTTGTCCATGTCTTTAAACCAGGGGAGATATTAAAGGGATATTATACTTTCTTGGTTTTTTTAATATATGATTTAAGTTTTAGTGTATGCTTTGAATTGACCAAGATGCTGTACAAGTTCAGTAAATTATATATAATATCCTCTCCAGATTTCTTCCCTTCCCAAGTCTTTTCTTGCCATTGTTTGAGTGTTTTTTCTCCTCCCACTTTTTTTTTGTCGGGTCAGTCTCAGTCTATCCCTTAATCCCAATTTTTCTTATTTTTCTGTAAAGCCTCTTTATGACAGTGTCTCTGTAAAAAGTTCTACGCAAGTAAAATTTTATTGAATGGAATAAAAAATAATAAGCTCATTTGTCAACAAGCAGATAAGTATTTGTATGCTCTGTTGTGTTATTGAGATTGTAGCCATATTCATGGTAATGTTTTGACCTCACAGAAGACACCCAGGCAATTATCAGGATGGGACATCACGGCCTGAAAGGTTAGTCATATTTTTTAAATGTTTTTTAAAAAATACAGTCTGCCCGCAATCATCTAAATATCTCTGTTCCACTTTTTTCAAATAGGCGGTCTATTTGGAGTAGATTTTCTTGGTAAGTCTTTCTCGGTTTTCACAGAGTACTTCTCTAATAATTTAATTTAAGATTTCTGTAGTTATAGTCTTCTTTCGTCCTGCCCTTACAAACTTATCTCGTATTTTCCTGCGTACAACACGATCATCTAATTTAACATTTAAAACCAAATTTATTGTCTGTGTTCACAGGAGATCAAATGGGAACAACAGCAACATGGATGTTGGTTACAGGTACATATTTTATGCTTCTGTAATGATTTTCAGCACCAGCTAAGAAAATGTGATCTAAAAGGGCCAAAAATCCCTGCACCCTCACAGAGCCAACAATGAGGTCATTTCGACTGGAGGCCAAAAGGCCTCAAAACCCCGCTGCCCTTCTCCTAAAAGGTAAATTAAAATGTTAAAATGTTCTGTGCCATTGCTGCCAGTAGGCGCAGTGAGCATCTTCTAAGCAACTGAAAGGCCTACATTTTCAGGATTTTTTAACAATAAGTTAATAATGATAGCCGTGCCATACTAATTAAGAATTTTTTATTTATTTGATGCAGTAACCCAAAGTCAAGTGCCAATTCTGGAAAGGGCAGAAATGTAAGTATGTGACACTTGGCTTCCACCTGGTGTACGCCATTGGGATCTAATTCAGTTCCCCACAGATTAAGTGACAGATTAAAGTTTCATTTAGTTAAAGAATGCTTTCTACATTTAATTGTCCTGAAAGGAATGCCTGGGTAGTAATCTAGACCAGGGGGTCTAACACACTAGGGCCATACTAGAGAAGGGCTTCTCTGAAGTGCCGTTGGGACCCCTCACTACTACCACCTGTAAGCTTCCGATGGCAAACACCCACCTATGTCTGGCAATGCTGATGGAGCTTACATTTGTTAAATGGGTGAATGGACATCATTGTTAAGCTTATAAAAAAAAACACATACAGGTTGCAAGGGAAAAGGCATAAGATATTTAACCTCATCAGGATTGGCAGGAGGAGACTAAAGCCAGGCTTGACATGGTGCTGTGTACTCTTATTTTAGTATTTTTATTTTCTGATCTCCTTATTCTCTGGACACGGTTACTTAGTTACATGTCATATTAATTTATTATTTCCTCAAAAACATTTTCAGAATGACAACTGCAACGATTTTGCTGATGCCAACATATATGGAAACTTGTAGCTGATGCCAGCACATTTGATCAAGACACAATGGAAGATGTCACCAGAAAAATTTGCGGTTCCTTTTTCCTTTTCCCTGGTCTTTCTCAGTTCATTTCATTTGTGCTTCTTTCTTTCTTAATAGTTACATCAATGTGTTTGAAATAACACGGGGAATCTTAGCTTCTGTTTAGCTAATCTGGTATAATCATATATATAACCCATAATTGACACTAGGCTTCCTGGATTTACTTACTCACTTCTAACACTTTCCATTGCTTTAAACAACTTCAAATAATGAACATTTCTGTCATTTCTTGCACTAGATTTTCACGTGACCATATTACCTGTGTTCTTCCAATATACCTATATACAATGTGTACCAATACAACTTCGTACTATGCATTTTTTGTTAATGACAAATAAAGAATTGCCGCCTCAGACCGTTCCCTATAGAGTACATTTTGTTATATACACTATTATATTATATATATATATATTGGGATTGGGATGGCAGGTATGCCATCCCGCCAAGTTACGCCGTGGCGGAAGGCATGCCCCATACCTATACAGCACCGAGAGTTATGCACTTTTCAGGGTTCCCCACAGAAATAACCACAACAGCCAGAGACACTCAGCCCTTAAAAAAATTAAATTCTGTACATTCTGACCCCATTTCAACAGACAGATTTCATAAACAACTTCACATGTCCACACAATAAAGCCCCAAACTAAGGGGATTTTGCGTTTTCTCCTTCTTCTTCTTCTCCTTCTTCTTCTTCTCATTCTTATTTTTCCTGCCGCCTATCCCACTAACAACATGTCTCCCCATTGGACATTTTACCGACACCAGCCAAATCTTCACCTACACAACCCAATCAAAAACTTGCATACACACGCAAAATACCCATACCTTTTTACTCTGAAACATTTCCAGTTTAAACAGCTAGCCTGCCTGTGGCCTAGTAGAAAAGGTTACAGTCTTGGGAACATGAGGTCGTAGGCTCAAGCCCAGCTAGGAACACATTTCTTGAACCTGCTTTTACCCTGACGATGAGAAAGTAATCAAACAGCAAATTGTTTACAACGTGTGCGTGTTTTCTGCTGTTGTTGCCAGTTATACATATAAATGTGAATGCATTCTGTCGCTTCGGATGTCAAGACATGAAAGCGAATGTTCGCATAAAAACATAATGAATGTGTTTGAGAGGATATATAAAACAGTTACAATCTGACTATTGTGACCTGTTATATCCTATTTGTTGCATAACAACGGTCCAAGTTCAACTACCAACGACAGTTTTGCTTGACAATGATAAAATATGCCCAAACGGCTGCAGAAGAATATTTCAATTCCAGGTGATTAAAAATGATTTAAAAAAATAAATACAAAAGTAACCATATATAATCATTGTTGGTAACCCGTTGTATATAAGTGGAATAAACCCCTCCGGGCTGTCCCGGTTATTAGAAAATAATGTAGGCTACTTCGGTGGTAGTATGGGGTTACAGAAGAAATCATAGGACAGATGGACCGACGACAACGTCGCTTTTTCATACGTCAGTGGGCTAATTTGCCTAATCTTCGTGGGACTTTAGACCGCGGTGGAAACGCAGACAACCATGGGCTGAAGGAACCTTTTAGTTCCTTTAAAAGTAGTTCCTGGGACTAAAAGTTCCGGGTACTTTTGGTGGAAACGCGGCTATTGACATGTGCATTTATGAATGTCTACGTAGTGCTTATGAGAGGATGGTGTACTGCTTATGAAGGGCTTATATATGTCCTTAGGACCATTCATAAAAGCTGTGTCTAAAGAAACATGCTGTAGAAAAGAATACCAGACCAACTTAAACATTTTTGAACTACAGCAATCAACCTGATTTAGCGACAGTTGAGATCGTTTACTGTGTAATGTGTACAATCAAATCTAACAGTTTTAGTGTTGTCTGTTCCTCCCAGTAGTACGTCTAAGTGCTAGACTTAGCTGGCAGCTTGTAACCTGACAAGATGTCCGCTCTGCCTTGTACTGGCCCTCCATTAGAGTGTTGTTTCCTGATCTATGCACCCGTTTGCCTGCTGTATGTCTCTCTGGTAGAGAGCATCAGTAATGCATGATGTAATGCGTTATGTACATCTGTGAGAGCACCCTTATACATACCCCAATATTACCATACATCTGTTCATCGTTTACATAAAATCCACTGTTGATGCTTTTTTCCTCCTTTCTAAAAAAACAAAAACAAATGAAAGAATATTTAGGTCCAATTCAATTCGGGTATTAATATTTTCTTTTTACACTTAAAGGGGACAATGAGTTTTTAAAAAATCAGTTTGGCACTTTGTGTTTTTTGATACAGATAAAATGCAGTCAATGCCAGTGGTTTCCAAACTTCTCCACAGGGACCCACAGCCAGATCCAGGTATCGATGTGTTCCCCCTCAAGCACACCTGATTTCATATTACAAATTATAACCCAAAATCCAGTTTTCCTGTGGTTTTGGTTATAATTTCTCACAGGTGTGGAAAAAAATACCTTGCTGCCATAGCGTAGGAGGTCCCTGTCATGGTTGTGGCTGCGTCGTCCATACCAGTTACAGGTTGCTCACGATTGTGTCTGACAGACATCATAACACAAAAGTTAAAATAAAATCAACATTTTAAAAAAGCACTGGGTGCCAGTTACAAAGGAAGCATGATTACCTCATTCTTCTTGCTAGCCACACTACAACGGCCATGCCTGCCACCAGCAGCACAGCAGCAACTATGAGTGAAATGTACTGGAGTTCACCTGCAAGCAGAGACAAATCAAACATGTCAGTGATTAATCAGTGTAGTTGATGTAGAACTGGGTGTAACTAAAGATCATGGTCTGATTCTGGGTTGGACACTGCTGTTGTACCCTTAGAGCAGGTGCCTAACTGCATTCTTGTATATCCAGCTGCATAATGGATGTAAAAGAAGTGTGTAACGCTTCTGATAAGTGTCTGCTAAAGGCCTGTAATGTAATGCAATGTAAATGCTGTGTAAGTCACTCTGGATAAGAGTGTCTGCTAAATGCCTGTCATGTAATGTAATGTAAATACTGTGTAAGTCGCTCTGGATAAGAGTGTCTGCTAAATGCCTGTAATGTAATGCAATGTAAATGCTGTTTAAGTCGCTCTGGATAAGAGTGTCTGCTAAATGCCTGTAATGGAATGTAATGTGACGTAAAATCTCTTCAAATCTGCCACCTAAGTGCCCACTGAATTTGGACTCATCACATATTTGTGGTTTATTAAAATAAATCGGACGAACAAGCCAGAAATTCGCATTCAGAGCCATCCGGTGATACTTCTGAAGCTACCCAGGCCATTATTCCCCTTTTCTCTTCTCCCTTTAGCTCAGGGCAATAAAACAAAAAGTGTCTCCCCATCCCCCCGATGGCTCACTACACACAAAACCACATCATAATCTACCTACCACTACTAACTACATTTTTTCCAGTTGTGGGAAACATGTTAGTGTTGACCTGTATACCATATGTTTTATGATTTAGATTTTGTGACATAAACAATTAAATTATAAGCTACTTACTTTTTTTATTTGTTTTTTTATTTATTTAATTTTTTACATTTGCTAGTACAATATGTGTGTTTATCATTAATTGTTTCTCCCATATTTCATAGGTTTTGATACATTAGTCTTGACCAAATGCTTGTGCCTTTCATATACTGCCATCATCCATGTATCTGGTGTGTGTTGCCACCAACTTAAGAGGCTTAATTTAAGAGCAGTGCAAAGCAGACAAGATTGCCTGGTGTGAAAACATGCTAGCGTGCTATTTCTGAACACGCCACTTTGTCAGCAAACATCTCACACCTTTGACAGCTTTGTACACCACTTCGTCAAAAACAACAATGTGATGGCATACACACCCAAAAAAATGACACTGATGTCAGTACATTTTAGTTTTCCGGACAGCGGACGATGGCCTACCGCTCTGGGGTGGTGTGAAGACTGCGGACGTGTTTCCTCGTGAGTTGCTGGCCTGGCAGGTGAGCTCTGTGAGCCTCTGGGTACTCCGCAGCGTGCCCAGCGTGATGGAGCCGTGTCTCTCAGTGCCGGCGCTGGCATCGCTCCCTCTCTGGAGCAGCCAGGTAATCTCAGGGGGAGGTTCTGAGTCCACTACGCACAAGCAGGCCACCCCCGCGGCCCTCACGCTACAGGCCGGTCCCTCTTTTATTTCTGGGGCATCTAGAACAATCAGAGGAAAATATGTAACAAAGGATTAGTGCTGAACTGAACCAGGGTTCTACCTGAAGCTTGATTCAGTTCAGGTTTCTGAGTCAGCTTTGACTCGGAGGGAAATAAAAGTGCATGATTTCATTTTTTGGTCTTCACAAACAAAGCATGGCCAAGTTCAGAAAGCCCCAGAATAGGTTTACCAAATATGTGATGAAAAATGTAAACATACATTTACAGAGACATTATTTTTTTCTATTATTGTCTCACAACATTAATTATGTATGAAAAACTTGAAAAAAATAAAATAAAAGTTATCCTCGCATTTCCATTCCATTTCCAGCGGGCAGTGCCAGTGAGATCGCTTTTGGCTTACACTCCACACTGATCTTGGCCGGAGTGGAGTTCTTGTGCCCCTCTGTGTTGATGGCTGCACAGTAGAGAGCTTTAGTGTGTCTGGACACGTTGTGCAGTTTGTAGATTCGTTCCTCTGACAGCAGAGTGCCAGTGATGTTGTACCACTGGTAGCCGTGTGCAGGAGGGTTACTGTCACTGGAGCACTGCACCTCCACAGCATCTCCCTCCTTCACCACTGTGGACTCAGGCTCGACCTCCACACGGACTGGGGCATCTAGATGAACAACACGGTTTTTAGATGACTTGAGATTATATTTAAATGACTCGACAAGTCACCGCAAGTGGTACAATCTGGATCAGGGCATTAGTATTTTTAAGGCCAACTAAAATGACCAGCATCTGACAGAGTTCCTGTACCACTCTACCAACGGTTAATGTTTGACTCTTTGAGCCGCAACGCAGTGGCTTGTTCATACACTGTTACATGTGTGATTACTGTGTGGATTATGTGTGAAACTAGACATGATATGTCATTTATATCCAGACATGTTTTATGTCATAAATTAGCTGATCATAATACTACTAAAGACATACAGATCAAAGAATGAAATATGTAACTGATGAAATCTGGAACAATACAATTAATTGTGAAAATGTAAAATATTTTATCCATTTTTTTCTGTGCCTATTTCTTTAGCTTCCAAGGGTTGAAGATCTGTTTTGGAACATGTGATCTAAATTCATTCTTTGATAAAAAGTTAAAGTAAAAAAGCATTGGTAGCAGTCAGTTTTAAACAACTAAAAATAAAACTGTTCTCAGAAAAGGGGAATTGAATTGTTACTGTAAGTTTCAATTTCCAATAATACTCTGTACTACATTCAGTGTTAAAAAAAAGTAATAAGATGCTATCAAAATGTGTTAGTTCTCATTTTGAAGAATTGTGAAATCCTTCAGGCTTTGTGCAAAAACATGTAAAAAAAATAAATAAATTAGCCCACTTACATGCCACATTCAAAATTTTAGAAGATTGCACAGATGTGACCTGCTGATACTTTGCTGTGCAAGTCAGATGCTGGTTGTGGTCAGAGTTTGTGGCAGTGAAAGTCAGGCTTGAAGTCACTCTCCATTGGCCGTTGGGCAGCTCCTCTGATTGGTTGGTGGTTGTTCCACTGCGGCTCCAGATCAGGTGAGGCAGCTCCGTGGGACAGGAGTGAGACACAGAGCAGGAAGCAGTCACAGCGTCACCTGCTTTGACCTCCCCGCTCACGGTCAGCAATGGGAAGGCTGGAGAGTCTGTAGTTAAGTGAAAACAAGCATCTAATAAACCGCCATCTGTAAGCTACAAGTTCCCAATGTATCATTTTCAGTTTTTGGTCACCTAAGTGAGCTGTCACATTTCTAGAGAATAAAGTCATAAAAACATATTTCCAATCACAGCTGGTCTCAAGCATGCAGTGGGGCTTTCAATAGCCAAAGTGCACAGACCTAAAAGGAACTGCTTATGTTTTACAATGACTTTAACCCAGGATCTTATCAGTATATACTCATGATTTTAAAAATAAGCCACATAGAGAACACTTCTTCAAACGCACCTTGGACATCAATGGAGACCAATTTATCTTTGTAAGAGTACTTATTAAAGTCACGAATCTCTATCCTAAAAATAAATGGGCCATTGTCCTTTTTTTTCAGGTGATTAATTCTCAGTGAACAGTTCTTCCTTGCAAGATCCCCAATCAAATTTGTCCGGCCCCTGAATTCTTCCATCACTTTGGAGGAGTCCGGGTGGTAAATGTATATGTCTTGATTTGTCGTGTGCCATATTCCTGTCAGGTCTGTAGGCTTTATTTCACGGTCTGGGTAATTGAACTTGCAGGGAACCACGACACAAGATCCCTGCAGTGCTGATATTGTCTGCGGCACTTCTGTTGTCCAGGTGGAGGTGGTGTGAACATTTAACACTGGAAAAAATAAATAACAATCAAAGTGTGATGTTTTGAAAAGATGAAGATCCCTTGTACGCGGAGCCAAGGGACTTCAAATTAGCCTTCCTGGCTAACTCTATCACATTTACAGAAATGTTATTAATACACATTTTCCGTGTCAAATAAAAAAATTTAAATAAAATAATAATAATACATGAGTGGTTCCCAACTCTGTCCTGGACATCCATCCTGTGGGTTTTCACTCCAACCCTAACAAAGTGCATCTCATTCAGCAGCTAGAGATCTTGTTGAGCTGCTAATTATCGAAATCAGATGCGCCAAATTAGGGGTAAAATGAAAATCTACTGGTCGGTACATTTCCAGGAACGCAGTTGGGAACCACTCACATTCATACTCCAAAGAGATGGACAGGTATCGCTCATGGAATAATTATCTCACTGAAAATGGGAATACGATGTTTGGGAAGAAATCACGTTTTAGAAATCATCCAACAATGTTGTTGGAAACATGATGGGGGTATTAACATCAAACAGTATTGTACATGCAAATTAGCTTGCACACCTGTAGTGAATCCTTAGCATTCAGACTGCCATCAGCACACAAAACCATTTCACTGACGAAGGCATTAAGAGAGAATGTTTGAATCTGTTAGCTTCATCTTCACTACAAATTTAGATTTTGGATCTTTTCAGAATGTAGATTGACTGAGGCATGTCGACCGAGGGTTGTGTTTTGAAATGCCAAGATTCCAAAGAACACCCATAGGTAATTGGTTGCTTAAGATATGTGAGAGCATTGTGTGTTTGAGCTTTAAAAAAACATCACAGGGCATGCCACACTGACTGACTAATTCCTACTTTTTATTTTTCATCTCTGATGTTGACTGTTGGATGCTGCCTCCACGTCAAGAAATTGTTTCTGTCACCCATGTGTTTACTATGACCTTCGTCGTAGATTCAAACAATGTGTGGTCTTTGGCAGTGTAATATATTCTTTCCATTTCAAGTGTTATATAAAGCAGAAAAGCTGAGGGAGACTGAGGTAACCTTGTCAAATAATTTGGGTCTTTTTCTGCGCCTTACCTTTGAAGAACAGGATGTGAAATAACAGGTATTTAAGCCATTCTTTGGGTCCCATCTGTTTCTGACCACACAACCTGTGGGCCAAAAAAAACCCTTATATAAAAGGGTTAACCTTTACCCTTATGTAAAATGTGATCATTTACACTACCGTTGTATGTAGTAGATACAGTATTGGTGCACAGAGCCAACGTTAAAACCAATTTAAAAATAAATGTTTATCCATCTCCAAAGATCTATGAGGTCCCAAGAACTTCACATTAGCGATAGTCACTAAAATGCAAAACAAAAAACATTTGTAATGTAATTTAAAATTCTTAGTTCAGCCTATGTCAGCTATCTAAAGGGTTGTACTTCAAGCAAAAAACAAATTAAAAATCACAAAACTTGTTTTAAAACTGATGTAAATATTTCCCACTGAAATGCACAACATATGACTCCTTATTCCATGAACAGAACTGGTAAAAGCTATCGCACTCACCAAAAAGCATTTATAAAGTGATCACAGATTATTTGTGAACCAGAAATATCAAATAATCATTGTTATTCAAAAGCTAACAGTAGCATTATTGTCCTTACCAATGCTTTGATGAATAGAAATTCTGCTTTAAATGTGTTTCACCACAAGAAGGCAATCAAAAGAGTAGAAAAATTTACCAGATTAGGCTACTTACAGATATTCTAGCTGAGCGTTTCTCATTTGTTCCACTCGTTATTCTTTCTGACTGAAATTGGAAAGATCATTTCTTCTTCTGAGTTCCTGTTTCATTTCCAATGTGATGTATTTATATCTTACTTCACTTCCCAATTGTTTCAGATGAGTTTGCTGAATCAGGGCCGGTCCAAGCCTTTATGGGGCCCTAAACAGAATTTTATTTGGGGGACCCCCCACCGCCTCTGCGCCACCAATACTATTGACTATTGTCAATGCTTGATCATTCGCACACCTGCTGTAAATCTAACACACCCATTATCAATTTTATTAGGCCTAGTTGTAGCTGTGTTGCTTACATCATACATATAGTGTGAGTACATAGTTGATGGAATAGAATAAGTTTATTTTGCCAACATAAATTGTTATACTCAGCAGAAAGCAATTTGTACACATAAAACAACAACTCTTAATCTATAACTAGCTAATTAAGGCATAATGATATTGGAATATAAAAGCAAAGACCCCACAATGGTGCTGTAAATAATGTTAGGCTGTTATCAGTGCCAAGTTTATGGAACAGAAGCTTATTTTCATTACAGAAATACATACCCAGCAACAAGTTATTTTTACACAGAAGAAAAAACCTTTAATCTTTAAAATTAAGCCAGATTGATAGTGGAATATTTTGCCAATAATCACAAAATGCTAGTGTTAAATAATGTTATGCGGTTATCAGCATCAAGATCAGTATACAAACACGAAAACGTTAGCTTGCTTTTATTTCAAACCAACGATGAATAGCTAGCTATCTAGCGGTTAAAATCGAAATTTCTCTAGAGTTTTAATCTAACACATTAGCTAGATTCCCACCGTTAAAATCGAAATTTCTCTAGCTAGCTAGTTAGCTAACTTGCTATTATACATACAACTAGGTGGATTAAGATGTCAAGGCCATTTAGGGATGTTTAATCAAACGTTAACTTTCCTAAGACAAGACAAGATATGCTACCTAGGCTATGTTGTTAACTAACTAGCTAGCTAACATTAGCTTCTGTTTTCTTCTTTCTTTTGTCTGCTCCAGAAGGATAGCCTATGTCCTTTTTTGCGACATTACTTCTTTGCTGCCTTCTCCATCGACGCAGAGGAGAGGACTGTAACCCAACGTTAGCCTGACTGAGTGTGCTTGCATCAAAATGCAGTTAACGTCCTTTACAGTGCGCATGAACGTGAGACCGGCTCTGACAGAGGCAGCGGGAATTGATTAAACCAGTGGTATTAGCTAGCCAGCCCGTTAACATAATATTGCGTTTTTGTATGATTACCATTGACATAATATAATATATCAAAAAACAAACAAACAAAAAACATTTCGAGCTCTCTTGTGGGACATTTCATGCGCTCTTGGGGGCCCTCTGGTGGCCACGGGGGCCCTAAGCAGGCGCTTAGTTCGCTGTTCGCCTGTTGCTGATTTATGTGTCCTGATCAATGTAAACTTTTTTCTGACGAATCTAGTTGTTCTCCACTGAGTGACTTATAGTACAATGATGAGTATAAAAAGTAATATATAATAAGAAATATATTCACACATTTTCTGCAAATGACCACACATAAACAAAGATAGTAAATTAACATTCAAATTTAGATTCTTTGGAAACTTATTGATTCAATGCAATAAATGGAAAATTCACAAATACAATGAATTCAAGAGAAAGAGGCAAATAGAATGCCATCCTGTTTATTTAAATTTTACATGCACAGATTCATTTAACTGTCATTGCATTTCAAAGTCACATTTTGTAAAAAAAACTTAAAAAGTATGCCAGCAGTTAAGTAATTCTAACTCACATCAGTGATCTCAATGACATGATGACAGAATTCAAATTGTGTGCCTTTGCAGTATTAAAAAGCACAAAGCCTGCAATAAAACTACTGGTTTCATTGCTTGCATAAAAATTCAGACCAGTGTCCTAGATATTCAAAGAATTGCACAATGGTGACACTTGAGGCCTTTAAATATTAATGTACAGCCAGGGTTGTACCTGCTGGAGAGTCAAAACAACTTAATGTGCCCCTCTATCTAGTGCACTGTGTTTAGCTGGGACAGTGTTCAATATGATTGATGTGAACATTCAAAGTGTATATTGCAAAAAAATATATATTATCCAGATATGCAGCATTTTCCCCCGTACACCTCAGTACTTCTTACAACACCACCAGTGGATCTTCAAACCAAAGTTTGGGAAGTACTGATTTCCCACAAAGTTCATGCTGTTCATTTCTTGTCCTCAATGTAGAGGGGGTTAGAAAATCCCATGTTTTCAGGAGAAGTCCCAGGCTGAAGAACATAGTGAACCGGGCTAGCACGGCCTAGGTGCACTTTGGTTCTGCTGCAGACCTTCCTGGATGTCTCAATCTGACTGTCATCCTTGGCATTTGAGAAGGAGTCTTCTAACTTCATCCTGTCTTCTTTGCACTGGAAATAGACCCCCTGAGAGCTGGACGTGCCATTGCCCATGGTTACACAGTTCAATGGTGAGGTCGCCAAAGAGGTTGTGGAATGTAGATCGGGTGATCCTGGACATAGCGATGAGCAGGGATGTGCGGTTGGGCATTCCAAATTGGGGAGAAAAAAGGAGAGATTTCACTTTTAATTTTATTGAATCAAGGCCAGCACTGTCGAAGATTAACCTCAGTAGAACTGGCAGTATCCATGCTTGGAAAGGAGTCAGTACGTATGATCACATACTGATCGTACACAAACGATATGTCTGCCACTTAGTTCTTAATTTCAGTTTCTTCCACTACTTCTCAACGCACATCAGTACAGTATCTATACTCCTCAGGCGCAAATTTCAGCTGATTATACATTTGAGGGTTCATGCCCATTTTGTTGAGTCAAAATGTTGGTTGTTTTTTAGAATACACAACGGTGTGTAGGTAGTTTGCGCATAAAACTTTCATGAACAGAAATGCTTCTTGCCAATTTATATGCCACTGCTAACCACTGAACACAAAGATGTCTTACCTGGGTGCGTGCTAACCACAGAACACAGAGATATCTCACCTGTGTGCGTGCTAACCACAGAACACAGAGATGTCTTACCTGGGTGCGTGCTAACCACAGAACACAGAGATGTCTTACCTGGGTGCGTGCTAGCAACAGAACACAGATATCTCACCTCTGTGTGTGCTAGCCACAGAACACAGATATCTCACCTGTGTGTGTTCTAACCACAGAAAACAGAGATGTCTTACCTGGGTGCGTGCTAGCAACAGAACACAGAGATATCTCACCTCTGTGTGTGCTAGCAACAGAACACAGATATCTCACCTGTGTGTGTGCTAGGCACATAACACAGATGTCTTACCTGTGTGTGTTCTAACCACAGAACAAAGAGATGTCTTACCTGGGTGCGTGCTATCAATAGAACACAGAGATCTCTCACCTGTGTGTGTTCTAACCACAGAACACACAGATGTCTTACCTGGGTGCGTGTTGGTTACTGTGAGGTTCCTCCTGCTCGTATAATTTAACTGCAGGTGAGCCCGCCATTTTATACACATTTAGTAAAGTCCCTTGAGCCCAGAAGAAAGGGTGTGAATAGCACTGTAGGGTCCATTCAGTTACAATGGGATTAATGTGAAGTGTTTCTTAATGTTTAGTAAAGAGGACACCCTTGAGTGGTACTCATCTGGCTACGGGTGTGACTGAATGAAATTGATCCCTCATTGATCAGACTACAAAGGGCTATGAAGCCTCTAAAGCTCATTTAAAATCTATTGTTGTCCATTGAAAAACTCAGCACTGTGATGTTTTTTCACTCAGAATGAATTACTAGAGTTCCTGACGTTATAATAATGTTTGATATTAGAAAAAAATAATTTGTGTAGATTTCATTTTCAAAATGTTGTGATCTGTGTAATTGTTGCCTGGTTTCAAGGCCTCTGCATTGCTGTTTGTTTCAGACTATGCGCAATAACAGAGTTCTGCCAAGAGGATTTACAGATATGTTTTTTTTTTTTTTTTGCAGGAAGGAAATGCTTTTTCACAACTGTAGAAACCTCAGTGCTTGTTCTTAATGCGAATGAGGATAGGAAAAACGATCAGTGTATGACTATCCTATTTTGCAGTCAGTCCTGAAGCCAGTTCAGTTGGTGTCAGAAGGTGGGTCCTGTCCAGGTCTGTTCATTAAAATAAAGTGCAGTGAAAAAAGTACCAGGCTTAAAAGAAGGTAAGACTATTTCCTCTACATTTTGTTCTCACACAGTCAACTACATCTCTGAGGATCAAATCAATTGGCCTGGATTCAATCATCATTTGTTCTTAAGTACTATTTGTCATTTTTCCTTCCCACAATCACTTAGAGAGTTCATTTTAGTGATTGCTCAACTCACCAAACAGGGTGATACCTCTAATACTCACACTTAATCCAAAGTTAAGGGCAAATATGAATTTAATGGTTTTCTTCTTTTGAAAATATTTCTGCTTTAACTCATTCAATTTCACGAGCCAGCAAACTGAAGGTGAGCCTAACAAAAGTGTGCTATTAAAAATAAGTTCTGTAGATAAGATGTAAAAATAAGTGATGTAGATCAGAATTTCAGATTTACTTTTATCAGTATGATGTTAACTACAGGCTATTTTCTTGTGTTTGTGATAAATGTTGTAATGCTGTTCTTACCGTGATATAATCTTTAAAAAGTATGCTGCTTGGACATCAATGAAATAGTATACTCAGTGATTTGTGCAATTTCCTTATAAAAGTGCAAACCTTGTGAAGACATTTCTGTGTCAGTATGCTATTTGCAATGACACAGATAATTTTGCTTTCTGTGAAGAACCAGTTTTTTAATATTATTTTTTAAAATTATTTTTCAACAGTTTTTGTAGAAATTGCTCCATTATTGTTTAACTCACATAACACCTAACTGCACATGAAAAAGTTAATAGGTCATGTTTTATCTTCATGCATGTAATGAACGGCCTCAATTTATTTACAAGACAAAAAATATATGTGGTGGTCTGAAGTCCCTTATCTATTAATGTAGGGCAAGACCAGATGTTTCCTGCTTTTAAGCACTTTGTCTTGGCATGTTTTTAAAGTGTGGTTTTATGTTTTTTCATACATTATTTCTGTTTCTTAGAAATAAGTTTTTACCTTGCACTAAGGTTTTTACCATGCAACACATGCCTTACTGAATGAACAACAAATGCAACATTTCAGTTTTTCTAAAATTAATTTGCTTATTGGGATGGCAGGTATGCCATCCCGCCAAGTTACGCCTTGGCGGGGGCATGCCCCATACCTATACAGCACCGAGAGTTTGGCACTTTTCAGGGTTCCCCACAGAAATAACCACAACAGCCACAGACACTCAGCCCTTAAAAACAGTAGGCTAAATTCTGTACATTCTGACCCCATTTCAACAGACAGATTTCATAAACAACTTCATGTCCACACAATAAAGCCCCAACTAAGGGGATTTGCGTTTTCTCCTTCTTCTCTTCTTCTTCTCATTCTTATTTTTCCTGCCGTCTATCCCACTAACAACATGTCTCCCCATTGGACATTTTACCGACACCAGCCAAATCTTCACCTACACAACCCAATCAAAAACTTGCATACACACGCAAAATACCCATACCTTTTTACTCATTTCCAGTTCCAGTTCCAGAAACATTTCCAGTTTAAACAGCTAGCCTGCCCGTGGCCTAGTGGACAAGGTTACAGTCTTGGGAACATGGGGTCGTAGGCTCAAGCCCAGCTAGGAACACATTTCTTTAACCTGCTTTTACCCGCACTAATAATTGTCTACTACTTCTCAATTATTGCTTTTGCACCATATCTACCCGTCGTTCACCGAACGTATACCGAACTGAACTGCATTATGACGTACCGTCAGCACGTTCAGTTATTAACCGGCTACAATATTGCAAAGCCATATGGATTCAACGGGAGCTCTTCTGTGCTTACTGGCCTGTGTTCTTCTTTAAAACCACAGACAGGTTTGCTAATGATATTTCACACATTGCATAGCTATGTCACGGTGCTGCACTAACAAAGTCACAGACTGGTAAACCTCCGGTTGAAGGATTGAATCCCGCCTCGCACTCAGGCAGACAGTTTCCTCTTCTACACGAACGTTTTCTTAAGCTTATATTTGCTTTACCAAAACTCACTCACGGCCACCCATATGCATTTCATTGCGGCAAATATATTCCTTTTATTAAAAAGTTACACCAGTTCACCACTGTGCCATTTCTACTTATATTTCTTCACTTGGCTACCGTACACAACCTTCTTATCAGCAAACACCATGTTTCTACATTCATGTAACCTCACCCTGTTCTCTATCTAGCCACATACAAACAATTACTACGTATGTACGTTCTGCAACTCCGTATTAACACATTACATTTAAAATCATGACTCACTCATAATTATAACTACTACTGAACATGACAAAAGCACATCAGTGCAATAGGTTACACACGTTACTTAACCCTCCACTTCAATGACTAATGTTTTATACAGACTGTTATATAAACCGTTCGATAAGGAAACTAAGCTCGCTCATGGTCACTTCATTTACTTCGCACTATAGTCTGTGATCATGTCAACCTTCACCTACATGCCCATTCTGCTAAAAACATATTGTTTCAACTACGCAATTTCATCATTTCTCCTAATTTCTCAAACACTGTTGTTATTTTCTCATGTGCAAAGCCTGCTGGGACACATGCATCTGCTCCTATTCTCCACTATCAAGTTTTCCGGTTCTATTCTAGCTTAGCAAAACATCGAAGAGGATTCCTACTCGCAGATAAGCCTATCAAAATGCCTTATAAACCTTACAACACTAAAAGTGCTTCTCCGCAATATAACAGACAACGGAGCAGGACAGAAGGGTACACAAGCTGCGACCTAGGGAGCTCTAATTTTACGAGCTTGCTGATTCTTTTGTCAATCAAGCCTCGTTGGATGGCCGTGAGTACATACACTGGCCATATTTCACCTGCGTTTCTCATGCGTTCACGCTTACGCCAGCGCACCCTTTGTCACAGCCAGTGTTTTACATAGCAAACCGAAACTGCTAAACGGTACACACTCAACAGACTGTACAACTTCACACAAGGATAGCCATAATCCACAACCGTTTCTTACAGGGTCACTTCGCATTTCTCACTCTCATAATAAAACGCTTTGCAAAAAGAAATGATATCTCATAAAAAACACGTTTTCAACATACAAAAATGCCAAGTTACTCACACATACAAGACATACACCGTCTATAACTCATTCAGACTGCCAAAATCCAGGCCTGCCATTAAAAGTATTGTTATCCAAATGACGCCAAGTTACGGTACTACAAACAATATAGGTTATCTTGCCTCACCAAAATTAAATAAGATGTATTCCAAAGCAATGCTACCCAACATTTACTCAATTCTTTCAAGTCACTTAGACCCACGTTAGAAGTGTTTTATCAGAGTTTTTACTGTCTGGTTAGCTTGCTACGATGACGCGTGACTAGATGACACACTCGCTTGCAATAACGCGTTGGCTATCGACACAGCATCATATAGTAGCTAATATAATCTCAGATAAAAAAACAAAAACAAATGTGTGATGCATTCAATCACCATTTTATTTTGGTTATTATATGGCTGGTTATTCATTTGAGAATACAGTGATGTCCTCTGGAAATTTAGATCCTACGCTCCTTATGTGCTCACTGCCACTTCATAAAGGCTTGCTAGCCAGCTAGCTTGCTAAAGTGAACCAAATATGTTAGCTAGCTCGCTCGATAATGAGGATTGACAAACACAGTGGTCGTATAAACCCATTCAATTAAAAACTTTCACTAAATATACATACCTTTATTGCGGCAACCGAATCTATGCAGACAAGTCTTGCAGTGGAGAATACTGGATGAGGCACGAGTGACGTCTTAAGCCGGGCACCCACCGCACGCGTCGCGTATGCGTCGCGTAAACAGCAGGGCGAAGCAGCACGGCGCGACGCGTAGGGTGTCTCCACTGGTTCCGTTTGTGTCGCGCAAAGGCTTGCGTAAAAGCGATATATTCCTAGTAGCTCTCGCAGTCTGCAGTGGGCTTTTACATCGTGTATTTCACGTTTGTTCACGACTGTTGATTATGGGTTAAGTGAATACTTTGGTGAGAGACCTTTTTCAGTTTGTTAATTTGGTAATATTTCGTTAACTCGTAAATAGCCTACGTGAGAAAGTAAACGCTTTCAAGAAGTACCATAAACTTAAATCGCAACGTAGCCTGCATAACAATCAATCTCAAACTGTATTAATTTATTTGCTTGGTTAACAAGCGTGCCAATTTCATGAAGAATATGTAATGATCATAATAATAATAAATAATCCGTAATCAACCATTGGGAATTCCCGTGTTGTCTTGTCATTCACGTCAAAACATTTATAGGATCATATTTAGTAAAATCAGCTAATCATGAAAAAGACAGTAACAGTTTAATCTTGAAGAGATATGAACACCACAACGCCATGAACACCGGAAGCTTTGAAGTACAAGTGCGATAGGCTGCGTCTTTCTGTGGTGTATTTTCAAATTTACCCCACCCCCTCCGCAAAATAAGACAGCGAAACTAGTTTGCCTTTTCCACAGGTTCCAGTTATTTATTTATTTTTACAAAACGAAAAGGCTTGTATTTTTTTTTTTTGGTGCTTATAAAATATCTGGGAGGTAACTAGGGACACACCCCCAGTAATATAAGGATGAAATATAAATCAGAGCATGTATACCTAGCATTTTAGAGCATATTTCTGTGTATAAACAGGCCATCGTGACGCGCGACAAGCCGAAAAAATAGAACTGAAGCGAAAAACTACGCTTCAGTTCGCTTGTGTCGCGCGAGCTTCGCAGCCGGTACGCGACGCGTTCGCATCTGGTGGAGACGACGTCGCCCGCTGCCGTTGTAATAACAGTACTTCAACTACGCTTCAGTTACGCGCGTAATACGCGCGTAGTGCGCTCGCGGCTGATACGCGTGCGGTGGGTGCCCGGCTTTACGGTGAAGCCACACTATACGCGGCGACTGCCGCCTGTCGCCGCGCCGTGTCCCCACAATCGGCTGTTTGTGGGCGTGTCACCTATATTTGACAGACAGTTGCGTTCGTTAAATGTTGACCGGATTTAATATTGTGTTTCATATTCATTGTCCTGTCTGAATAAAAATCATTTTGCAGTAACCTAGATCTGAAAGATGTTAGTCAGCTGCCTAGATAGGCTGTTTAATGTCTAGCTAGTGAGTAACAACCAACAACAAAAACATTAGCCAGATAATTCCTTCAAAGTTGTATCTGATTAGCTAGCTAGGTGGCTGGTAGAAACGAACAACTAGCAACTAATACATAAGGAAGATTTTTTTGTTTGTTATTGTTTGTTGTTACTCACTATAGCTACACATTAGTTAGCCTAGCTAGGCAGCTTATTAACATTTTCAGAGCTAGATTTCTGCAAAAATGATTTTTATTCAACTGGACAGTGGTAGTAGCTAACGGCGATAACGACATTGCAGAGCCACCGACAATTTCAGAGACTTTCCTCCACGCTATTTCCTCCAGTGTCTCTGTAGGAGATTTTATTAAGTTGGGAAGCCCGATACGGAAATTACAAGTTAGGTCCTCCATTGTGGAACGATAGAATGTGGAACTAAAATTAGAAAAAAATCGGGACAATTTACTTGACGGATCATTAGATCAAATCAGATTGGTTACCGCGACGCGGCGAGGGGGTCAAAGTTGAATTTTTGCCATCTCCCCCGCGGCTCGCCGCCTCTCGCCCAGAGACTGTAAAAAATATGGACAAAGCTACTGTGACGTCACCCATTGACTCTCCGTGGGTCTCTAAAACACGTTTTGAAGCTCAATCGCGGGCGCGGCCATTTTCTCGATTTTGAGCCAAAACCATAGAGTTAAGCGGTCTTTTGAATTTTACTATTTGATTGACAGTCCGGTGCGGAAAAGCCCATCAACCTGAACGAGGCTAGCTGACCGTCTGCCGTTATGTTTTAAAATATATTATCAGATGTTTACGGAGTTTAATTTCCATCCGTGACTGTACTGTGTCATGTAATCACGTTATATGTATGACATTAAAAATACAACTAGGCTATGTTCAGTTATCTTCAATTTATGTTTCTCAGCAA
The DNA here is from genome assembly GCF_018555375.3 of Anguilla rostrata. Lineage (NCBI taxonomy): Eukaryota > Metazoa > Chordata > Actinopteri > Anguilliformes > Anguillidae > Anguilla > Anguilla rostrata. The sequence goes on along the minus strand of NC_057933.1, from coordinate 83,514,315 downwards.
AACGAATATGCTTAGCTAGCATATCAGCTTGCCAGTGAGCTAGGTAGGCTATCCGTGGTTAGCTCACGCATTAGCAATATGAACCACAGGGGAAGAACATCGACTACACTGATGGTCAATCAATCAGAGATGTGTAGGCTACTGGTGATCTGACTAGGCTAATTTTCGTATAACTGTCTGGTACTACTTTAGAATGTCGCCAGCAGTGTATGCGCGTGAGCTTGACAATACATTTCTCACAGAAAAGGTCGTTTGTTACCTTTTTTTAGTTCATTACAGTGGTGATAGAAGTTACTAGAATTAACTGGTACTGTGCTGTTAGCCTTTATTGATCGCTGTACAAGGTTAATGTGAAGTACCTAGAACAATCTGACAGTACTAACCCATAAAAATGTACTTTGAATGGTACTTGGTCAATCGAATGGTAAATGTGAAAAACATTGGATTATAGTCAGCGGCACCGAAATTTTCTGTCACACCCTCGATAAACAGCAAAAGTCCCAGTAGAAGACTGAATTAAATCTTTAAAAGTTATATATTTTCTGAAAGCTTATCGATTCCGCTTGGCCGTAGTGAGTGAAACTAGGCGATCTGAGCATATAGTCGCTATGTAAATTACGTCAGAAGGATTCAGCCTTGTTGTTCGCTACCTAAACTCCACAGCACACTCAAATCCCTTAGCATGCTTGTAGCATGAAGTGTCTACTTTCAAAATCCATTTAAACCATTCACAAATGACTTGGGACTTTGAAGTTATAAGTCGGGATGTATCAAGTGTCCAGTGAAAATACTGACCTGGCTCTCAGTCAGAATTCTGAGAGAACCAACTGCCATAAATGAACGCGTAAAATCAACCAGTAAGAGTTATTATGATGTCACTGGTTCAGAACCGCATAAATGTAAACAGTCGAATGTTCAGTGAAATCTGTCGGTTTTCGGTGCCGTCGGAGTCCCGATCTTATCATTGATGGAATTTTGGGAAAGTGCGAGCTAAAAGGCCACAAAACAGCCAATATATCACATTAATATTCCATATATGTACGATCGCTGTTCACAATACGTTAATTTAAGGCTAAACTGGTATTTTAATCACAATACTTATGCTAATTTCCGGAAATAAATTTTTCGATTGTCCTCCCTTTGTACTGTAGACTTACATGGAAAACGGATATGAAAACACCTATACTGGAGCCATCCGTAGTGGCGCTAGTGAGCAACCAGGAACTACAACACCAGGAAATGAGCTTCAAAAACGAAGTCTGGGGGCTACAGTCTATGGTCACTGGGGTGGGCGGTGGCGTCTCTTGGCCTTGACATTGCGGCTCCGACCACGGTCCACCTGTGCGAAGTCAGAAAATGCAGGCATCCGAATTTTGTAGTGGTTTCATTATAGCGTGTGCTATTTACAGATGCACTAGACGACCATAAAATAATCCTCCTCTGAAATTTTGCGGTAGCCGAGTCATTTTTACTATTTCCTTTAGCCCACTTAACCAAATAATTAGTTGGCAGAAAGCGTAATCAGCTAACGCTTATTTACTATATGTGGTAGTCCAGTAGCCTATGCTAAAACAGTTCCCAACTTCGGCTACCAAGCCATTTGACTAGCTAGCTAACCCTAACCGGAAAATATTCCATCTGTCAAACGTGTTTGACGGCTTGTCAGTCGTGTACATTCCGTAAATGTCTACCTGGGCTATGCTGCACGAATGTGACAAAGCTAGAAGCTAGCAAGAAAATAATAATAATTAGAAATTCAATGTACATTATTTTTGTCTTTATGCAACAGGTGGAAAACTTGCTCTTCAAAGTGCGTTGTCATATTTACACGCCTGTAAATCAGTTATTAAAATACTTGGTAGATTTGTTAATCACCGCTGACAGTGTTAATTTTTATTCGGTAAAAAGTGACTTGCGAACGATCGGTCAGCTAGCGTCACCCAGCAAGTAAACACCACAAACGGCGATGGAGTAGTAGCAGTTAATGGCTCATTAACTTGACTGTGGCGAAAACCTACGACGATAACTTGCTTGGTTAACAGCAGGTCTACCAGACAGTTATATGAAAATTAGCCTAGTCAAATCACCAGTAGTCTACACATCTCTGATTGATTGACCATCAGTGCAGTCGATGTTCTTCCCCTGTAGTTCATATTGCTAATGCGTGAGCTAACCACGGATAGCTTACCTAGCTCACTGGCAAACTGATATGCTAGCTAAGCATATTCGTTTTGCCGAGAAACATACATTGAAGATAACTGAACATAATTGTATGATTAATGTCATACATATAACGTTATTACATGACACAGTACAGTCACGGATGGAAATTAAACTCCGGAAACATTTGATCATATATTTTAAAACATAACGGCAGACAATCAGCTAGTCTCAAGTCGTTCTGCAATCGTTCGTTCAGGTTGATGGGCTTTTCCGCACCGGACTGTCAATCACATTGTAAAAATCACAAGACCGCTTCACTCTATGGTTTTGGCTCCAAATCGAGAACATGGCCGCGCCCGCCATTGAGCTTCAAAACCGAGCGGCCAAAACCAGACTTCGTTTTTGAAGCTCATTTCCTGGTGTTGTAGTTCTTGGTTGCTCACTAGCGCCACTACGGATGGCTCCAGTATAGGTGTTTTCATATCCGGTTTCCATGTAAGTCTACGGTACAAATGCGATCAAAATACAAAGTCAATAATTTTTTCTCACAAAAACAAATAGTCGTAATAGGTGTATTTTATTCGTCTTATGACTGTCCATGGGTCGATTTCATGATTTATTGCATCATTTGGGTACAGTGCCAATATTTGTTCTGGACCAATGAGGTACAGTGTGCGTCACTTCCGGATTACTGCAGAGGACTGAGCTACAGTAGGGGCTACAATCTGTGGTCACTGCGGTGGGAGGTGGCGTCTCTTGGCCTTGACATTGCGGCTCCGACCACGGTCCACCTGTGCGAAGTCAGAAAATGCAGGCATCCCGTTTTGTAGTGGTTTCATTATAGCGTGTGCTATTTACAGCTGCACTAGACGACCATAAAATAATCCTCCTCTGAAGTTTTGCGGTAGCCAAGTCATTTTTACTATTTCCTTTAGCCCACTTAACCAAATAATTAGTCGGCAGAAAGCGTAATCAGCTAACGCTTATTTGCTATATGTGGTAGTCCAGTAGCCTATGCTAAAACAGTTCGCAACTTCGGCTACCAAGCCATTTGACTAGCTAGCTAACCCTAACCGGCAAATATTCCATCTGTCAAACGTGTTTGACGGCTTGTCAGTCGTGTACATTCCGTAAATGTCTACCTGGGCTAGGCTGCACGAATGTGACAAAGCTAGAAGCTAGCAAGAAAATAATAATAATTAGAAATTCAATGTACATTATTTTTGTCTTTATGCAACAGGTGGAAAACGTGCTCTTAAAAGTGCGGTCATATTTACACGCATGTAGATCAGTTATTAAAATACTTGGTAGATTTGTTAATCACCGCTGACAGTGTTAATTTTTATTCGGTAAAAAGTCACTTGCGAACGATCGGTCAGCTAGCGTCACCCAGCAAGTGAACACCTCAAACCGCGATGGAGTAGTAGCAGTTACTGGCTCATTAACTGACTGTGGCGAAAACCTATGACGATTATTTGCTCGGTTAACAGCAGGTCTACCAGACAGTTATATGAAAATTAGCCTAGTCAAATCACCAGTAGTCTACACATCTCTGATTGACCATCAGTGCAGTCGATGTTCTTCCCCTGTAGTTCATATTGCTAATGCGTGAGCTAACCATGGATAGCTTACCTAGCTCACTGGCAAGCTGATATGCTAGCTAAGCATATTCGTTTTGCCGAGAAACATAAATTGAAGATAACTGAACATAATTGTATTATTAATGTCATACATATAACGTGATTACATGACACAGTACAGTCACGGATGGAAATTAAACTCTGTAAACATTTGATCGTATATTTTAAAACATAACGGCAGACAGTCAGCTAGCCTCAAGTTCGTTCTGCAATCGTTCGTTCAGGTTGATGGGCTTTTCCGCACCGGACTGTCAATCACATTGTAAAAATCACAAGAGCGCTTAACTCTATGGTTTTGGCTCCAAATCGAGAACATGGCCGCGCCCGCCATTGAGCTTCAAAACGTGTTTTACAGACCCACGGAGAGGCAATGGGTGACGTCACAGTAGCTTTGTCCATATTTTTTACAGTCTCTGTTCAAAACGTGTTTTACAGACCCACGGAGAGGCAATGGGTGACGTCACAGTAGCTTTGTCCATATTTTTTTACAGTCTCTGTGCTGAAGCCACACTATACGCGGCGACTGCCGCCTGTCGCCGCGCCGCGTCCCCAAAATCGGCTGTTTGTGGGCGTGTCACCTATATTTGACAGACAGTTGTGTTCGTTAAATGTTGACCGGGTTTAATATCGTGTTTCATATTCATTGTCATTGTCATGTCTGAATAAAAATCATTTTTGCAGTAACCTAGATCTGAAAGATGTTAGTCAGCTGCCTAGCTAGGCTGTTTAATGTCTACAACCAACAACAAAAACATTGTCTGACGAATTAGCCATATTAATTCCTTCAAAGTTGTATCTGATTAGCTAGCTATGTGGCTGGTAGAAACGAACAACTAGCAACTAATACATTAGGAAGATTTTTTTTGTTTGTTATTACTCACTATAGCTACACATTAGTTAGCCTAGCTAGGCCGCTTATTAACACTTTCAGAGCTAGATTGCTGCAAAAATTATTTTTATTCAGACTGGACAGTGATAGTAGCTAACGGCGATAACTACATTGCAGAGCCACCGACAATTTCAGAGACTTTTCTCCACGCTATTTCCTCTTATCAGTGTAGGAGATTTTATCAAGTCGGGAAACCCGATGCGGAAATTACGAGTTAGGTCCTCCATTGTGGAACGATAGAATGTGGAACTAAAATTAGAAAAAAAATAGGGACAATTTACTTGACGGATCATTATATCAAATCAGATTGGTTACCGCGACGCGGCGAGGGGGTCAAAGTTGAATTTTTGCCATCTCCACTGCGGCCTCGCCGCTCCCGCCGCGCCGCCGGCAATCCCAAAATGCCTTGCGGGGGCTGGCCGCCACCCCTCAATCAAAATGAATGGACGCGGCTCCGCGTATAGTGTGGCTTCAGCCTTACGCCGGGCACCCACCGCACGCGTCGCGTAAGTGTCGCGTAAACAGCACGGCGAAGCAGCACGGCGCGACGCGTAGCGTGTCTCCACTGGTTCCGTTTGTGTCGCGCAAAGGCTTGCTTAAAACTCTATATTCCTAGTAGCTCTCGCAGTCTGCAGTGGGATTACATCGTGTATTTCACGTTTGTTCACGACTGTTGATTATGGGTTAAGTGAATACTTTGGTAAGAGACCCTTTTCAGTTTGTCAATTTGGTAATATTTCGTTAACTCGTAAATACGTGAGAAAGTAAACGCTTTCAAGAATTACCATAAACTTAAATCGCAACGTAGCCTGCATAACAATCAATCTCAAACTGTATTAATTTATTTGCTTGGTTAACAAGCGTGCCAATTTCATGAAGAATATGTAATGATCATAATAATAATAAATAATCCGTAATCAACCATTGGGAATTCCCGTGTTGTCTTGTCATTCACGTCAAAACATTTATAGGATCAGATTTAGTAAAATCAGCTAATCATGAAAAAGACAGTAACAGTTTAATCTTGAAGGGATATGAACACCACAACGCCATGAACACCGGAAGCTTTGAAGTACAAGTGCAATAAAGGCTTGCTTACAACTTCATTTATAAAATAGGTGCATTTTCATCGGCAAAACCACTAAATAATCTGATTTTTTTAAAGCTCTGTGGATTATCTGATTTTTATTAACAAGCCCTTTTTGAAAGCACGGCGAACGAAGACATCGGATAAGTCAAATAGGCTGAGCAATGGTTGGTTAAAAACTACCTTCCAACACTCGAGCTAACAAACCGCTGCTCGGTGCATTCACTTCTACGTCATTCAATAGGCTACGTCTTTCTGTGGTGTATTTTCAAATTTACCCCACCCCCTCCGCAAAATAAGACAGCGAAACTAAGTTTGCCTTTTCCCCAGGTTCCAGTTATTTATTTATTTATTTATTTTTACAAAACGAAAAGGCTTGTATTTTTTTAGCTGCTTATAAAATATCTGGGAGGTAACTAGGGACACACCCCCAGTAATATAAGGATGAAATATAAATCAGAGCATGTATACCTAGCATTTTAGGGCATATTTCTGTGTATAAACAGGCCATCGTGATGCGCGACAAGCCGAAAAAATAGAACAGAAGCGAAAAACTACGCTTCAGTTCGCTTGTGTCGCGCGAGCTTCGCAGCCGGTACGCGACGCGTTCGCATCTGGTGGAGACGACGTCGCCCGCTGCCGTTGTAATAACAGTACTTCAACTACGCTTCAGTTACGCGCGTAATACGCGCGTAGTGCGCTCGCGGTCGATACGCGTGCGGTGGGTGCCCGGCTTTAGAGAAGTAGCGCGTCAGCTGCTGCAGTTCACACTTGTATTAGAGCTCCCTCTACTGGATAATTCTAGTAAATAGCAATTACAACGTTCGAACAGGCAAGTACAGATAAATAATCATTGTTTTTTTGTTTATTATACTTATTAAAAAATCGGGGCACATACCGATATATCGGTCGGGCTCTAGTGTAGACTACTTTTTATGAGCCCCCTCCCAAAAAACATTGTAGATTTTGCCCCTGTTAAAATGTAAAGTTAGTATAGCTGTTACGACCCCATGGGTCTAGGGGTGCATGGGGTATGTAACTGAATGTTAAGAATGCCGGGAGATGTTAATGATGTATAAATGACGGTAAAAACAATAAATCAAACACAGACAAAAGCAGCAACTCAGTGCATGAGTGTTTTACTGTGTGAGCAAAAAAGGTGCAACAAACTACTACAGGACATACAAAACAACCCAGACACACACTACCAGGTTCAAACGACACTGGATGTTGCCAAAAGAACAGAAAAACAAGCTAGCTAAACCAGAGAGTAATTTAATCTAGTGTATCAAGTACACAAACAAACTAACTAGCAGACTGAAAAAAAAATGGTTGGCAATCACCCCTAATTTCTAGTGGATCTATACATAACATAGTCTACTGGCATATGTACAGGAGCCCCCAGTCTTACCTGTCCCAAGCCTTGGAAGTGTACATTGGTGATTGACAGGCGGCGCAGCCAACGAAGATGATGGCAGGTGAAGGCAGGGAAGTCCACACAAAAAAAAACACATGGCATGTAACACTTCCCCCCTCAAGAACTAACTTAACACATTTATTTTTTTATTTTTTTAAAGTTAGTTCACACACATGGTAATATTATACACCATTCCATTCGAAAGTGCATAATTACCCCTTTTTTTTTAAACAGGCGTACACACATTGTGCCAATTCCCCCTTACATATACACAATTCAACACCTGACATGATATATTTATTTATTTTTAAAGCCAAGATACAGTTGTGTTACCACACTATTACACACAAAATGTATTCAAAATGCTTTAGTTATCCAAAACTACGACACAACGTATCAGCCAGTACATTGTCAGTTCCTTATATATGGTGAATATCTAAATTATATGGTTGTAGAATCAGCGACCAATGTATAAGGCGCTGGTTCTGATTGTACATTCATGACAAAAACACTAATGGATTATGGTCTGTAAAGACCTCGACAGGGGTAGAACTTGAGCCAATGTACACCTCGAAGAACTGCAAGGCTAATAACAGCGCAAGTACTTCCTTTTCGATGGTGCTATAATTTAGTTGGTGTTTATTAAATTTTCGCGAGAAGAAACTGACAGGGTGATCAATTCCATCTAGATCTTCGTGCAGCAGTACTGCACCAGCTCCTAGAGCTCTTGCATCAACCACTAACTTAAACGGTTGCGCAAAGTCTGGAGCTGCGAGTACAGGCGCACTGCATAGCAAAAGCTTAACAGCCTCAAAAGCATTTTGGCAGTCTGAGGTCCACATAAAAGGTTTCCTAATACTAAGCGCACTCGTTAAGGGTGCCACAACAACAAGAAGTTCCTACGAAAACTCCGATAATATCCCGCCATCTCGAGGAAACGGCATAACTCACGCCTACTAGTAGGCGCAGGGAAACCAGCAATGGCAGCAACCTTTGCTTCCAATGGCCAAACTTGGCCATGACCCACTTGCTTTCCCAGGTACGTTACTGTTGCTTTGCCAAACTCACACTTGGTGAGATTCAGAGTTAGCGTTCCTTTGGCCAACCTCTCAAACACACAGCGGAGCACGGAACCATGGTCGGCCCAATTATCTGACCTAATCACCAAGTCATCTAAATAGGCATAACAATCCGAAATACCCATAAGTACCATATTCACTAGCCGCTGAAACGTGGCCGGAGCATTTTGAAGGCCGAAGGCTAAAACATTATATTGGAGGAAGTTGTCGGGGGTAACAAACGCTGAAATCTCAGACGTGCGAGGAGTCAATGGCACTTGTCAATACCCCTTCAACAAATCAAGTTTAGTGACAAACTTAGCGGCACCAATGTTATCGATGCATTCCTCCATTCTCGGTAGGGGGTAGGAGTCTGGCACCGTAACCGCATTGACTTTTGAATGTTTGAATGTTTTGGTACGTAATATGCTGTCCCAGCACGAATGCTTAGCATTTTATAAAATATGCTAAATTTTATACTAAAGCAAGAAAAGAACAGAAGAGCACACGTTATAATTCCAAGACGTTGGCAGGCTATAACCAAAACTAGGCTACTGCGCCGCATAACATACAAGTTTGATTTGAAGTTATTATGAAAATAAATTGGTTTGTGGCTGCAGATTTTTAAACATGGCGGTTAGAAATAAAACACTGCAAGTAGTCGACCAATCAGAAATTTTCAGCGCTTGCGCCCCACCCCAAAGGTTCCGGTACTTTGGGAAAGTTTCGTAGGTGACTTAGGTGCATTAACTGTCTTAACTACTGCTTGTACTTTTTCCATAGACTGCGTTGTTGCCGTTCTCGTTGTTAGTGTTAATCAGTTTAACCTTCAGGGTCCAAGTTGAACTATGCGGTTGTTCCCTGCACTTGGACCGGTACTTCTCTCTAGGGGTTTCGTCATACTTGTTCCTGGTTATGGTTATACACTTTGTTGTACGTCGCTCTGGATAAGATGCCTGTAATGTAATGTAATGTAATGACTTTTCGAAAGTCGGTGCAGAAACGTGATGTTCCATCAGGTTTCGGCACAAGAATACAAGGCGAGCTCCATGGACTAGCACTGGGCTTAGCCAAGTTATTTTCTAACAGGTATTGTACTTCCCGCCTCATAGCCTCACGTTTTGCACTACTAACCCGATATGGGTGTTGTCTAATAGGGGCGGCACCGTTCACATCAATATCATGATGTGTTACGGTAGTCTGAGAGGGGGTATCACCAAAAAGATTTGGAAACTCATATTACAATACATTACAGGAATTTAGCAGATGCTCTTATCCAGAGCGACGTACAACAAGTTCATCAGTTCAAGGTGCAGAGGTGCAGAAAACACACTAGTGTGAAGTAAAGATCGTAGTGCCAGAAGTGACCACGTAGATCAGGACTCCAACCCTGTAGGGTAACCTGTTCAGCAAATAAACAAAACAATCCTGCCAAGTACAAAACTAGATCACATTAGCCTAACTAGGTACATTGAGCTAAACTAGAGGCTAGGGAGGGGTGGGGAGAGGTGCAGCCTGAAGAGATGAGTCTTTCGTCTGCGCTTGAAGGTAAGGGAAGGGGGAGGGAAGCAGTCACTCTGGGAGCAAGAGAAGAGGGTGATAGGGAGCGGAGGTTACGGCGGAAAGTGACAGTGGGGGTGGAAGGAGGAGAGGGAGGATGTGGAGAGAGGGAGAGGGAGAAGGAGATGAAGTGATGGTCAGACATATGCAGGGGGGTAACCGTAAGATTGGAGCTGGAGCAGGTCTTCAGGAAGATCAGGTCTAGGAGGTTGCCTGCCTTGGGGGTTGGGGGAGAGTGTTGTCGGGAGAGGTCGAAGGAGTGGAGTAGTGGCAGGAACTGCAGGGATAGGAGGGAGGCATAGGCGGAGATGAAGTCTGCCTTGCGCATAGCAGACTGGCAGTTCCATAGCACCCCTGTGACCGTAAAGTTCTCACAGGGGGTCAGCGGGGGGTAGCAGAGGTTAGAGGGGTTCCGTTGTCGAGGGGGGCCACGTCGCTGGAAGCGCCTTCTAAGGGGGAGAGCACAGACTGGAATCGGGAGCTGGCTCATAAACTAGGAGGGAGCGACACTAGCGTCGCTCCAAGTGTACTAATTAGCAACTGAAAACCTGAGTCGCTGATTACACAGGTTCACAGTCTGTAATAGTGCAATAATCGCAATCTATCAATTCTAAGAATCAAAAGTGGTAGATAGAAACCTAACACAACCTAAAAACAAAGAACAGTTACCACACAGGGAAAAGTTTAAATCTAACGCGGTATGTAATTAGCAAATGAACGCAGATACTTATCCAACTCTAGCAGGACGGATTTCGGCAGTTCTATGCACCTGGACGAATTATACACTTACTAGTTCACCAAGTACTTGAATTGGACAGAGTGGGCCTGGTGGAACAACCTGATTAGGTTTTCCCGTGACCTGACAAATGTGACAAGACCGACAGTGTTTTACAACAGCACTTCTAAGTCCTGGCCAAAAGAAATGCTGTAAAATGTGATTATACGTCTTGGTAATTCCCAAATGACCAGACTATGGTTTCTCATGTGCCAACGCTAATACCTGCAGTCGATACACGCCAGGTACTACAATTTGAAAAACCACAGCCCATTCGGTTCCCTTAAGCCACGTTTCCACCGCAGGAACTTTACCCCGGAACTAGGAACCTTTTGAGGTTCGGGGGGTAGTACTTTCCGAAAGTACAGGAACCTTTTGGGTGGAGCTTGCAGCGCTGAACATTTCTGATTGGTCGAGTACTCGCAGCATTTTTTTGTGTTTATTTTCAGCCGCCATGTTTAAAAATATGCAGCCGCAAACCAATTTATTTTCATAATAACTTCAAATCAAACTTGCATGTTATGCAGCGCAGTAGCCTAGTTTTGGTTATAGCCTGCCAACGTCTTGGAATTATAACGTGTGCTCTTCTGTTCTTTTCTTGCTTTAGTATTCGTTTTATACATTTTTTAAATAAAAAGCATTTGTGCTAGGACAGCATATTACGTACCAAAACATTCAAACGGATTAATTCGGTTGCTGAATATTTTCTTCCGGATTTTCTTTGTTAGCTCGTTGTAATTGACTCAAAACGTTTGATACAGTTATGTGAGGTATGCGGTAGTTCTGCGTAATTCACATTGGTGATACAGTAAAAGCAAACTGGAAATCACCTTCCGCACTTTTTGTCAGGGTAAAATAACAGGTTAATTCTAGTAATCGTCCCTTTAGCTTTTTCAGGTTGCCGTAATTTTACTCTGCCATTCTTCAATTCCACAAAAAGACCAGGAAGACTATGGACTAATTTATGGTGCATGGTTCGCATCTGGAGGGCACACTTCGCTGCTCGGCTAGCAGTAACTTTGAAGGAAAGCAAACGGTGGCTGTACCACTACTAATTTAAATTTTCTGAGTTTTCGTTCTATTCTTGTCATTTTGCGATTAGCCTATATGGAATTGACGATGAGAAAGTAATCAAACAGCAAATTGTTTACAACGTGTGCATGTTTTCTGCTGTTGTTGCCAGTTATACATATAAATGTGAATGCATTCTGTCGCTTCGGATGTCAAGACATGAAAGCGAATGTTCGCATAAAAACATAATGAATGTGTTTGAGAGGATATATAAAACAGTTACAATCTGACTATTAGCCTGTTATATCCTATTTGTTGCATAACAACGGTCCAAGTTCAACTACCAACGACAGTTTTGCTTGACAATGGTAAAATATGCCCAAACGGCTGCAGAAAAATATTTCAATTCCAGGTGATTAAATCGATAAAAAAAATAAATACAAAAGTAACCATATATAATCATTGTTGGTAACCCGTTGTATATAAGTGGAATAAACCCCTCCGGGCTGTCCCGGTTATTAGAAAATAATGTAGGATACTTCGGTGGTAGTATGGGGTTACAGAAGAAATTATAGGACAGATGGACCGACGACAACGTCCCTTTTTCATACGTCAGTGGGCTAATTTGCCTAATCTTCGCGGGACTTTAGACCGCGGTGGAAACGCAAACAACCATGGGCTGAAGGAACCTTTTAGTTCCTTGAAAAGTAGTTCCTGGGACTTTTGGTGGAAACGCGGCTTTTGATTGAGCTCGAGTGAGTGCACGCAAGCAGGGAAGACACCAGGAAGCTATCTAGACACGTCAGAGATGGGGCAGGGTACGGGTTTATTTAGAACTTCGAGTACTGGACGCACTTTACCTCCGGCAATATCATTTCCCATAATGAAGTCAACGCCTGGTACAGGCAAAGCGGACCGTACAGCCACATTAAAATAACCCGTGACTAAATCAGTCTGAACATGTACTTTGTGTAAGGGAACAGTAACAAAGGCCATATCAATTCCCTGAATTACCACATTAGCACCACTATATGTCACGTCCGATA
>NC_057933.1:83474541-83501569 GCF_018555375.3 Anguilla rostrata | reverse complement strand
CCAATTTCTACCTAGTCATAGATTTTCTCAAATGCTTGAACTCATTTTTTGAAACAAGTTTTCAAAAGTTTTTGGAACAATTATCACGAGCCACGAAACAACCGCCTTTTTCTGGATAGTAAAATCCATTTTTTAAATACAATCATTTTTTCAAAACTGCAAATTTATTCTTAAAAATCACCTCAAGAATGTACATACAGATATGCAGGCAAGCATGCAAATTTGACAAGGATGATTTCAGTTTAAAAAGTAGGTAATAGCTCCAGACAATCATACTGACATGTCTGGCACAGGTTTTTAAGGCATGTCAACAAATTGTAGTCTGACTCTTGACTGGTGTAACCCACTACAGCTCTTTCTTAATGTGGCAAACGTTCACATTTTTCACATGAAATATGAGCTGAACCAGTAGCAACTGGTGCCGTGGGAGTGGGGTACTACACACACTATCTAGGCACTAGGCAGTGGAGATTTCAGTAGGCGGTCAATAGTCCTGACTTCTGTTAATTAACTGTCTGGCTCACGGTGTATTTTGTATGACAACTAATGTGCATGGGGGTTGCCGTGGCGATGGGCTAGGGTGTGTAATACCATTGTAATTTTCTTGTTTTATTTTCACAGCGATGACCAGCATGTGGGAATACAGGAAAACATGGGGCCAGCCAAATACTGGTAGGGCTCTAAAGTACACAGAAGTAAAATTTTCAGACTCATAATCTGATTAAACATAAATTAATAATGCTGAATTGGACGGTCTGAAATGCCATCTAGCAGCAGGAGACAGGGGCCCGGTGAAGATCCGTCCTCTCCTGGTGGTGACAACATTTATGTCAACAGTGGGGTGAGTTCAATAATGTAATGTCTCCTGTTAGCACATGAAAGGAATAATATACTATTTTAGATTAAGTGAGCCGTCAATTCTAGAACTATTGACACCCTTCATGAAAGTGAGCAGAATGACTGTAAAAAATTAAAGCATACAGTGGGTCATATTTTCGGCTATAACGTAAGGGGGGGCCACATGCTGTTATCTTAACACAATTTTTCAGACACAAAAAGTTTTTATTGAGTAATACAATTTTTTTCTGCAGAACATACAGTAGGTTTCAAAATGACTGGCATGCCTATGATTAATATCTGGTTAAGCCTCCCCCGGAGAGGATAACAGCACTGAGTCTAGTTCCTGTAACGTCTGACACTGTTGGAGACATGGGGTTAAATTGGGATTTGGGAGGTGGGTGGACCCCGAGATCCGGTGGGAGGTGGGTGAAAAAAGGTACAAACCATTGAATGTCTCAGCTCAAAATAGTTGTATCTTTAATGTATTGTGCACATAATTGTTTTAAAAAGAATGTATACTATTGATGCAAGATTTACATAATGTATTTCAAGTAATGGAAAAAAACTTTCCATTAAACTAATCATTGATCTCAAACTGTTTTAATTAAGTTTCAGTGATTAACAAGCATGCAACATCTGACTAATCAACTGGAAAGGGACATAGCTTCTTCGCATTGTGTTAGGGAGATTAAATGATAAATGTGATTTAGAAAAATCCGTTTTAATCACTAAGCAGCGGCGGAATCTTCCCCTGAATTTCCTTGAGTATCAATACAATTAATCCACAAAATAGGCTACTCAACACTATCATATATAGCCAGCTCTCCCCAAATAGGCAGTTTTAGCGAGTAGCCTATGCCTTATTTTCATTTGCAGTACGAAATTGTGCACATTATTTGCGAATTCATGCACTTCCTTCTCCGCACTCGTATTCATGGAAAATATCTGCAATTCGTAGATTGTAAACAAAATTGAAGTGCAGGTTTTGTTTTTGCTGGTTATTCTGAAAGCTAACACGGTAGATAACAGACTGGTGTATCTTGTTTGTTAAGTGTAGACTACTTGGTGATTAAAATTTTTAACGGATAAATTGAATTTATGATTTAATCCCCCTAACATGGTATGAAGATGCTGTGTTAGGTTACTTGCCATTTGATTAATCCGATCGTTGGCACGCTTGATTATAAAGGAAAATTACTAATGAAAACAGGCTGCGATCAATGATTAGTTTAAATTAAAGTTTTGCGCCCCACCGATTTTCAACTCAACAGTTGCTGCTGAATTTAAACCTTATGTATGTGGGAAATATTCAATCCCAGCTTAGCTGCTGACCAGCAACCTGCTGATTTTGCTCAAGCAATCAAAGTTGCTGTTAATAATAGCCGGCGTTCGTGGGGGCTGTTTATTCATCTCTCTTTAAAATGTTGCATAGATGAAATTACATGTTAATGAAATTACCTACCGCATCCGCTTCCAAACAATCAAGCCAATCAACGATATTGTTCTTTCTGTGCCTGTCTATACAAACGACTGTTCCTCCTGAGTTTTTTCCTTCGGATTTTTGATTGGTTGAGTGAGTAACTGGCTAGAGGGGACACATGGACTGGAGCCTACGAAAATGGACTGGATTGGCATAGTTATTTGTAAAACTGCTGGTAAAATTATTTATTTATTTACCAAAGGTGGGTGGACACCGTCCATCTACGTTCACCCCCAATTTAACCCCTGGTTGGAGAACACTTTTGGAGGGATATTGGACCTCTCCTCCATGCAGATAAATTTGAGATCCTTGATACTTTTAGGTTTGTGGACCTTGTGGACTTCTCTCTTAAATTCAGACCACAAGTTTCCAATAGGGTTTAAGTCCAGAGACTGAGATGGTCATTGCAAAACATTGATTTTGTGTTCATGCAATCATTTCTGTGTTTATTTTTAGGTATGTTTGGGGTCATTGTCTTGTTGAAAGGTCCATCTACGGCCAAGTCTCAACCTCCTGGCAGAGACAAACAGGTTTTAAGCTAAAATATCCTAGTACTTAGCATCAGTCATCTTCCACCATATTTTTCTGTGTTGCCCCAGTGTTTTTGAGAAAAATTATATTAGTTAAAAAAAAAACAAGTATTTTTTAAGAATTATGTTTATTTGAGTAAAAGCAGTTTCCCCAAATGTTTCATCAGAAATTTTGGAACACAATGTGCATTTTTTATTCTATTATTCTATTCATTTGGTTGTTTTCATGGAGGGTGCCGATAAGCTGAGTGTATGTTTTTCATTTCCTCAGGCAGTTCTACGTATTCTTAGATACTTCCTGATAATGAGCCTGCTTTAAAATAGCTGGTCGAGGGGACTTTTGGAAGGAAGTACCCTTCAGAGAACTCAGAAGCAGTTTGTACCATGATGTCATTTTTACTGAGCCTGTACCTGTTACAGACCTGCCAACCTTGGGAAAATATTTTGCGTACCACAACAGTCAGTGTAACGCTTAGTTCACATGCTTTCGCACCACTTCACTTTGCACGCACACACAAGCCTTTCTTCATAATTCCAGTTCTGACTGTTAAAGTGATCAGGCAAAATTGTATAATTTGACATGATTCTAAAATATCGCTTGCACTGCACTGGGCTATATTATAATATACTTTCAAGTCAAAAGTTTGAGTACACCTGCTTAAAACAATTTTTTCATGATTAATATTTCATTATATGATATGTGTGCTTTTACAAACTGATAATCATAAGTGAATTGCATTCACTTATTTAATAAAAATGGAAGTAATTTATTTTGTATATTGTAACATATGTTTTCATTTTCAAGTATTTACAGAAACGTATGTTGTAATGTAAAAAAAGCTTATGTTGCGATGTAAAACGCTGTCAATTATGAATAAAACCAAGTTTCTGTTCATGATTTCCATTTTTATTTAATAATTAAATTATTGAATCAGCTTATACAGGCACACATCATATAGGCCTAATGAAAAAAATAGTATTCAATTGAAAAATTATCTCGGAATGTAGGCTTTTGTAACTAGAGGTTTAGCCAAATTATTACCTGAAGCTCCTTGGTGGCTAATGTCAAAATCATAATTGCACAATGTGCAAAATGCATGGTGCGGAAGTTTTGAGGGGCGGAGCCACGGCCATTGCTCCCGATATTTTGCGAGGAACTTCTGGGGGGCATGGACTAAGCGGCCAAAGACTCGTTTGACTCATTTCCTTGTTGTATTTCCTGGTCATCACTGCGTCATGATTATTTTTAACTGCGGCTGGTCTACGGTACTGGCTGTCAAAATAGGAAAATTATTTGCTACGTCTTATGCCGTCGTATATCAATATCCTTTGCACAGGCCATTTGCTGCCAATGAGTAATCTTGCGTCATGGATTCTAAAGGCTATTGAGCAAAAGGGTCTTGGAGTGGCGTTTGGTGACTTGGCCACCGTCACGCTCAAAATGACTCCATTAGTGTATTCATACGTCTATTCGTATAGACGCTAAATCGCACTCGAAGTCTATCGTACGAGTCATTTTACTATTTTAGCCACACAATTAGTTCATGAAGGTATATAACCATTGTATATGGAGTCCATCTATGCTAAACGTTGCAACTGGTTACCAATCTTTGATAGTGCAAACCCATTACGATATTCCATCTGTCAATTTGTGCTTGAATTATTTCGTCGACATTCCGATTTTACCTCAGCTGCCAATGGCAAGCGTAGAAGCGAGAATTAAAAAAACAAAGTACTTTTTCGTTTTTGAAGGTCATTTCCTGGTGATGTAGTTCCTGGTTGCTCACTAGCGCCACTACGGATGGCTCCAGTATAGGTGTTTTCATATCCGGTTTACATGTAAGTCTACGGTACAAATGCGATCAAAATACAAAGTCAATAATTTTTTCTCACAAGAACAAATAGTCATAATAGGTGTATTTTATTCGTCTTATGACTGTCCATGGGTCGATTTCATGATTTATTGCGTCATTTGGGCACAGTGCCAATATTTGTTCTGGACCAATGAGGTACAGCTTGCGTCACTTCCGGATTACTGCGGAGGACTGACCTACAGTAGGGGCTACAGTCTATGGTCACTGGGGTGGGCGGTGGCGCTTCTTGGCCTTGACATTGCGGCTCCGGCCACGGTTCACCTGTGCCAAGTCAGAAAATGCAGGCATCCCATTTCGTGGTGATTTCATTATGGCGTGTGCTATTTACAGCTGCATTAGACGACCATAAAATAATCCTCCTCTTAAGTTTTTCGGAAGCCGAGTAATTTTTACTATTTCCTTTAGCCTACTTAACCAAATAATTAGTTGGCAGAAAGCGTAATCAGCTTGCTATATTTGGTAGTCCAGTAGCCTATGCTAAAACAGTTCGCAACTTCGGCTACCAAGCCATTTGACTAGCTAGCTAACATAAACCGGCAAACATTCAATCTGTCAGACGTGTTTGACGGCTTGTCAGTCGTGTACATTCCGTAAATGTCTACCTGGGCTATGCTTCACGCATGTAACAAAGCTACTATAATCCCAATTTTGGAATAAACACTTTTTCAGTTTCACGAAGCGAATTAAGAGTCTCAAGGTTCATTTGCTGAATAACATACAACACACAAAATTTAACGAAATTAACCATCTTGGCATTTAGAAAGGAACACGTTTTTAGCATTTAAGAGACCGACAAGCTAGGCATTTAAGACAGTGGTTCTCAGAATCGGTCCTGGGGGCTCCTTGTGTATATTGGCTTTTCTCCATTGGTTTTGATGATTTACAAGAAAAAAATAATAGCCTAATAATAATTAGAAATTCAGTGTAGGCTACATTATTTTTGTCTTCATGCACCAGGTGGAAAACTTGCTTCAAAGTGCGTTGTCATATTTACACGCCTGAGATCAGTTATTAAAATACTTGGTAGATTTGTTCACCGCTGACAGTGTTAATTTTTATTCGGTAGAAAGTGACTTGCGAACGATCGGTCAGCTAGCGTCACCAGCAAGTAAACACCACAAACGGCGATGGAGTAGTAGTAGCAGTTAATGGCTCATTAACTGACTGGCGAAAACCTACGACGATAACTTGCTCGGTTAACAGCAGGTCTACCAGACAGTTATACGAAAATTAGCCTAGTCAAATCACCAGTAGCTACACATCTCTGATTGATTGACCATCAGTGCTCAGTCGATGTTCTTCCCTGTGGTTCATATTGCTAATGCGTGAGCTAACCACGGATAGCTACCTAGCTCACTGGCAAGCTGATATGCTAGCTAAGCATATCGTTTTGCTGAGAAACATAAATTGAAGATAACTGAACATAATTGTATTATTAATGTCATACATATAACGTGATTACATGACACAGTACAGTCACGGATGGAAATTAAACTCCGTAAACATTTGATATATATTTTAAAAAATAACGGCAGACAGTCAGCTAGCCTCAAGTTCGTTCATGCAATCGTTCGTTCAGGTTATGGCTTTTCCGCACCGGACTGTCAATCACATTGTAAAATCACAAGACGCTTAACTCTATGGTTTTGGCTCCAAATCGAGGAACATGGCTGCGCCCGCCATTGACTTCAAAACGTGTTTTAGCAGACCCACGGAGAGCAATGGTGACGTCACAGTAGCTTTGTCCATATTTTTTTCAGTCTCATGGTTACGCCAGTAGGTGGCTGTTAGTATCCTCGTATCAGTATGTATTCTTGAGCTGGTCGGGAGGGTTAGAACCACGTTAGCCGAGTCCCCTTTGCATCTGGTTCAATCGGGGATTAGTTTGACAATACCGAATGAATTACGGTATTTGTTTTCGCTCTTAACGAGGATTGTTTGGCTCTATTAAATTACACAAATATATTAGATATACTTAATATATATTTTTACTGTTTTTTTTTTGTAGCGTAGTTCCCTATTTTGCGATTTACCACCTCGCATTTTACCAAGACTTGTGTGGTTGTGGTACAGAATGAGTGGCGGGGAGGTTCAGCCAGTCTAGCTCTGGTATTTTTTACATTCGATTCAACCGATGTCGTTAAAACCATGTAAATTAGTTTTTTGAATATTGTGTTGGTTTTCGAATTAAATATCTAATTGATATTCATAGGAATATATTTAAATAATATATTAATAGAGGTGTTATTTTTGCATCAGTAATTGTCGTACCCGACGATTGACCAGTAACATCACAAAAGCGTTCGGTTGGCAGGTCTAGTTACTTCTAGCATTAGTTAATGCAATGACAATAGTTTAAATATGTGTGCCCTTTGTCTGTTGTGAACATATTTTGAGAAGGGAAAAGCAAAAGAAAGTATTATGAGGGATTTTTTAAAAGTAATGGGGTAGTGCCGAACATGTAATGCACAAAGTTGCTAGCTGCAGAAAAACCTGTACTTTGTCGTGATGCAAATGGGTTTCAACGTGTTCTTTTTGGCTTTGACACCATGAAGGAATGAGATTCAAAGGTCTCCATGAAATTTCACATATGATACTTTTTTATCGGATATAGCTTGTGCGCGATGTGATTAAGGCTTGTGATTTCTGTCAGCACGACAGAAATAGGCGTTTATTATCGGACGGCCATGAAAATGGAGGTTTTGCCTGTGGTATAACAAGAATCATAAGAACCGTTTATTCTGTTCTGTAGTACGTGTGCTGGGTGTGGAAAGGGTCCTTTTGATTTTTTAACGGTACATTACTTGATGTCTTATTTCAATATTGTTTATTAATTTTGCCATATACTGCTTTGCATTGTCACCAAGTATATTACTATAATCAAGAGCGAAACATTCATATTTAATTCATTGATTATTTAGTGTTCTGAGAATATCCTTGCTGCAATAAAGGGGTCAGCTTTTTGTTAGAGGGGTCAGCTTTTGTGATAAATATATGGCCCTTGTATGATGTGCTTCTATCTGTAGATCCTACCAAAAAATGTAAGAGTGTCTGCAAATTGTGTATGGATTTGATAAAGTAAAGCCTAATTTGTTTTATAAAAGATTAAACACAGATACAGCACAATTATTTTTGTCATTTTTATTGATTAAAAGTACAAGTACATAGGTTTGTGCATGACAGGTAAAAGCTAAATCATCTGAAATAATATAAAAATGAAATCTTTGGACGATGTTTCTTATTCAGATCAACATGCACAATGACATTGTAACACTTCTCCGTGTACAAGATTTGTATGTCCATGTATAAGAAAAGGATTGGCTTCCTATTGAATATCCAGCTGCAGTGCTCTTGTAAAAAAAAAAAATACGTAAATATAGGTGTCTGTTGGAAATGGACAGTGGCCATATTCACATGTTTATGGTTATAGTATGGTTATAGGTATGGCTCGACAGCTCCTGAGTTACTGCATTCAACACTGGGGGAGTGGCATCTAGGGTACCTGTGTACCTGTTTCATTCTAATCAGAGGCATCTTCCACACATGTATACACATCATCTTCCTCTCCAACCTGCTGGACCGAGAACAAAAATCAGATTCCAGTGGTTTTTCCAAAAGTGAAATTAGCTTATTTAGTTTAATTTTAGGGATTAAACTGAATATTATACAGGTGTGGTATAAGGTTTATGGCATATTATTGAATAAATGGTAATACTGTCTTTGAATGGTCCTTCTTAAGATTTGCACTAGTCCGTCATTAGTCTGGACGAACGCATGTACTTTCTGGGGCAAAAGCGGCAGCTTCCCTATTGGTTAATCGAACTGTCTGTCTCAGTGTGCCGGTTCTCCTGTCCTTCTAATGAATGTGTCGCCCCTCATTTTTCGATTAGTTATTTCATTTTAAATGTCTAACGTTAGAAACAAAGACCTATTTTTTAGCGCAAGTCCACATAGTAGTACGGTTTCCGGTTTTTTCTTCTTCTTTGATTTCGTTTCGCGGTAAAATCGAGAAGAAGCGAAGCAAAACATTCCAAAACATTCCGATGAAACCAAACTTAGCGATGGAATCGAACAAACTAACATCTGCTAGCTTTTGTTTGATGCGATATCGGTGTAATAATGAGGTGCATTGTTCCTGGTTGTTATAATGCCCCCGTTAAACTTGCCTTGAAAGCACGTTTTCATAGTTTTCGATGCGATGCAACTTTGTGCCAGACATGGCTGGATGTAATCAGACGCATACATCAGGGGCGACATAGCTCAGGAGGTAAGAGTGATTGTCTGGCAGTCGAAGGGTTGCCGGTTCAAACCCCACCCTGGGCATGTCGAAGTGTCCTTGAGCAAGACACCTAACCCCTAACTGCTCAGGCGAATGAGAGGCATCAATTGTAAAGCGCTTTGGATAAAAGCGCTATATAAATGCAGTCCATTTACCATTTACATGTATATGTCTATGATCAGACGCCCCAACATAACAGCCGAAGAAGTTTGCAAACGAGGACTAAGGGTATGCAGCGACTACCTTCAAGGCACCGACTACCAAGGCGACCGTCTGAAGCCTGGAGCTGTACCCACCGTTCTCCCATCGTTGGTCGAACCGCTCGAGGTAGGTACTATGCGGGCTGGCTAACGCTATCGCATCTGTCTGTGATACAAACCACCGTTTGTCCTGGGAATAGCCTGTGGTTCCTCAATCTCGGCCCGCTCCTGACTCGCTCTCGCACGATCAGCCTGCAAATTAGCCAGCTCTTCTTCCGTGTATTCCGGCTCGAATCGATAGGGCACAACAATCCCATGATCAAAAACAAAATCTCCTTCGTCCTCAGACATTTTCAGTTTCGCTAACTAGTAGCCATAACACTATTTCTACGATCAACCTAATGTTATTGTCTGCAAGTACGCCCACATCAGAAGTCGCACAATGAAATGCATCCTCGAGTTCGACACTAAACTGCCTGGGTCTACTTCCTGCATTTATAAAGGAAAACAACAAAACAGCGTAAAATATTAACATAATGAAATAACTAATTAAAAAATGAAGGGCGACACATTCATGAGAAGGACAACATCAGTCACGAGAAGCAGAAGTGATATAAAGTGTAATTCCCCTTTAAGCAATACATTCATAAATGCCTATGTTAATAAAAGAGCTACATAGAGATCTGGGCATGTGGTGTGCTATGTCAATGCAAATGTAGCAAGTGACATTACTGTGACAAGCTTAGTGATAGAAAATGTGCTTATTTGTGGTCATTGACATGTGCATTTATGAATGTCTACGTAGTGCTTATGAGAGGACGGTGTACTGCTTATGAAGGGCTTATATATCTCCTTAGGACCATTCATAAAAGCTGTGTCTAAAGAAACACGTTGTAGAAAAGAATACCAGACCAACTTAAACATTTTTGAACTACAGCAATCAACCTGATTTAGCGACAGTTGAGATCGTTTACTGTGTAATGTGTACAATCAAATCTAACAGTTTTAGTGTTGTCTGTTCCTCCCAGTAGTACGTCTAAGTGCTAGACTTAGCTGGCAGCTTGTAACCTGACAAGATGTCCACTCTGCCTTGTACTGGCCTTCCATTAGAGTGTTGTTTCCTGATCTATGCACCCATTTGCCTGCTGTATGTCTCTCTGGTAGAGAGCATCAGTAATGCATGATGTAATGCGTTATGTACATCTGTGAGAGCACCCTTATACATACCCCAATATTACCATACATCTGTTCATCGTTTACATAAAATCCACTGTTGATGCTTTTTTCCTCCTTTCTAAAAAAACAAAAACAAATGAAAGAATATTTAGGTCCAATTCAATTTGGGTATTAATATTTTCTTTTTACACTTAAAGGGGACAATGAGTTTTTAAAAAATCAGTTTGGCACTTTGTGTTTTTTGATACAGATAAAATGCAGTCAATGTCAGTGGTTTCCAAACCTCTCCACAGGGACCCACAGCCAGATCCAGGTATCGATGTGTTCCCCCTCAAGCACACCTGATTTCATATTACAAATTATAACCCAAAATCCAGTTTTCCTGTGGTTTTGGTTATAATTTCTCACAGGTGTGGAAAAAAATACCTTGCTGCCATAGCGTAGGAGGTCCCTGTCATGGTTGTGGCTGCGTCGTCCATACCAGTTACAGGTTGCTCACGATTGTGTCTGACAGACATCATAACACAAAA
Organism: Anguilla rostrata; assembly: GCF_018555375.3. Classification (NCBI taxonomy): domain Eukaryota; kingdom Metazoa; phylum Chordata; class Actinopteri; order Anguilliformes; family Anguillidae; genus Anguilla; species Anguilla rostrata. The sequence continues at coordinate 83,490,660 of NC_057933.1, read as the reverse complement.
GTTAAAATAAAATCAACATTTTAAAAAAGCACTGGGTGCCAGTTACAAAGGAAGCATGATTACCTCGTTCTTCTTGCTAGCCACACCACAACGGCCATGCCTGCCACCAGCAGCACAGCAGCAACTATGAGTGAAATGTACTGGAGTTCACCTGCAAGCAGAGACAAATCAAACTTAAGTGCCTCTCTGTTGTCGTTCAGTGGTGATTAAAATCAGTGTAGTATGATGGGTAAGGAACTGGGCTTGTAACCTAAAGGTCATGGGTCTGATTCCTGGGTTGGACACTGCTGCTGTACCCTTGAGCAAGGTACTTAACCGAAATTGCTTCAGTATATATCCAGCTGTATAAATGGATACAATGTAAAATGCTATGTAAAAGTTGTGTAAGTCGCTCTGGATAAGAGTGTCTGCTAAATGCCTGTAATGTAATGCAATGTAAATGCTGTTTAAGTCGCTCTGGATAAGAGTGTCTGCTAAATGCCTGTAATGGAATGCAAAGTAAATGCTGTTTAAGTCGCTCTGGATAAGACTGTCTGCTAAATGCCTGTAATGTAATGCAATGTAAATGCTGTGTAAGTTGCTCTGGATAAGAGTGTCTGCTAAATGCCTGTAATGGAATGTAATGTGACGTAAAATCTCTTCTAATCTGCAACCTAAGTGCCCACTGAATTTGGACTCATCACATATTTGTGGTTTATTAAAATAAATCGGACGAACAAGCCAGAAATTCGCATTCAGAGCCATCCGATGATACTTCTAAAGCTAACCAGGCCATTATTCCCCTTTTCTCTTCTCCCTTTAGCTCAGGGCAATAAAACAAAAAGTGTCTCCCCATCCCCCCGATGGCTCACTACACACAAAACCACATCATAATCTACCTACCACTACTAACTACATTTTTTCCAGTTGTGGGAAACATGTTAGTGTTGACCTGTATACCATATGTTTTATGATTTAGATTTTGTGACATAAACAATTAAATTATAAGCTACTTACTTTTTTTATTTGTTTTTTTATTTATTTAATTTTTTACATTTGCTAGTACATTATGTGTGTATCATTAATAGTTTCTCCCATATTTCATAGGTTTTGATACATTAGTCTTGACCAAACGCTTGTGCCTTTCATATACTGCCATCATCCATGTATCTGGTGTGTGTTGCCACAAACTTAAGAGGCTTAATTTAAGAGCAGTGCAAAGCAGACAAGATTGCCTGGTGTGAAAACATGCTAGCGTGCTATTTCTGAACACGCCACTTTGTCAGCAAACATCTCACACCTTTGACAGCTTTGTACACCACTTGTCAAAAACAACGTGATGGCATACACATCCAAAAAAATGACACTGATGTCAGTACATTTTAGTTTTCCGGACAGCGGACGATGGCCTACCGCTCTGGGGTGGTGTGAAGACTGCGGACGTGTTTCCTCGTGAGTTGCTGGCCTGGCAGGTGAGCTCTGTGAGCCTCTGGGTACTCCGCAGCGTGCCCAGCGTGATGGAGCCGTGTCTCTCAGTGCCGGCGCTGGCATCGCTCCCTCTCTGGAGCAGCCAGGTAATCTCAGGGGGAGGTTCTGAGTCCACTACGCACAAGCAGGCCACCCCCGCGGCCCTCACGCTACAGGCCGGTCCCTCTTTTATTTCTGGGGCATCTAGAACAATCAGAGGAAAATATGTAACAAAGGATTAGTGCTGAACTGAATCAGGGTTCTACCTGAAGCTTGATTCAGTTCAGGTTTCTGAGTCAACTTTGACTCGGAGGGAAATAAAAGTGCATGATTTCATTTAAAGTATGGCCAAGTTCAGAAAGCCCCAGAATAGGTTTACCAAATATGTGATGAAAAATGTAAACATACATTTACATTATTTTTTTCTATTATTGTCTCACAACATTAATTATGTATGAAAAACTTGAAAAAAAAAAGTTATCCTCGCATTTCCATTCCATTTCCAGCGGGCAGTGCCAGTGAGATCGCTTTTGGCTTACACTCCACACTGATCTTGGCCGGAGTGGAGTTCTTCTTCTGTGTTGATGGCTGCACAGTAGAGAGCTTTAGTGTGTCTGGACACGTTGTGCAGTTTGTAGATTCGTTCCTCTGACAGCAGAGTGCCAGTGATGTTGTACCACTGGTAGTCGTGTGCAGGAGGGTTACTGTCACTGGAGCACTGCACCTCCACAGCATCTCCCTCCTTCACCACTGTGGACTCAGGCTCGACCTCCACACGGACTGGGGCATCTAGATGAACAACACGGTTTTTAGATGACTTGAGATTATATTTAATTGACTTGACAAGTCACCGCAAGTGGTACAATCTGGACCAGGGCATTAGTATTTTTAAGGCCAAGTAAAATTATCACCATCTGACAGAGTTCCTGTACATTACATTACATTACAGGCATTTGGCAGACGCTCTTATCCAGAGCGACGTACAACAAAGTGTATAACCATAACCAGGAACAAGTATGACGAAACCCCTAGAGAGAAGTACCGGTCCAAGTGCAGGGAACAACCGCATAGTTCAACTTGGACCCTGAAGCTTAAACTGATTAACACTAACAACGAGAACGGCAACAACGCAGTCTATGGAAAAAATACAAGTAGTTAAGACAGTTAATGCACCTAAGTCATCTACGAAACAGCTGCCTAGTTACAACCCTAAGCTTACAGTCATTTACAGGGGGGTAGGGAGGGATGGGGAGAGGTGCAGCCTGAAGAGGTGAGTCTTCAGTCGTCGTTTGAATGGGTCAGTGTCTCAGCTGTTCTGACCTCCACAGGGAGGTCATTCCACCATCGTGGGGCCAGAACAGACAGGAGACGTGTTCTGGAAGTGCAGTTGCGAAGAGGGGGAGGTGCTAGGCGTCCTGAGGTAGCAGAACGGAGGGATCTGGCTGGCATGTAGGGTTTGAATATCTGGTGGAGGTATGCTGGGGCTGATGATACGTTTCCACCGCGGTCTAAAGTCCCGCGAAGATTAGGCAAATTAGCCCACTGACGTATGAAAAAGTGACGTGGTCGTCGGTCCATCTGTCCTATGATTTCTTCTGTAACCCCATACTACCACTGAAGTAGCCTACATTATTTTCTAATAACCGGGACAGCCCGGAGGGGTTTATTCCACTTATATACAACGGGTTACCAACAATGATTATATATGGTTACTTTTGTATTTTTTTTTTTATCGATTTAATCACCTGGAATTGAAATATTCTTCTGCAGCCGTTTGGGCATATTTTACCGTTGTCAAGCAAAACTGTCGTTGGTAGTTGAACTTGGACCGTTGTTATGCAACAAATAGGATATAACAATAATAAATGTAATATGCTGTCCCAGCACGAATGCTTTTTATTTAAAAAAATTATAAAACGAATACTAAAGCAAGAAAAAAACAGAAGAGCACACGTTATAATTCCAAGAAATGGGGTGAGGAAGTTCATTTATCAGAATCTGTTTTAGCGTCCACTATTACTGAGGATATTTATCTCACCAAACCGAAAGTACCACGTGTAAAACCGGAGGTATGTACAGAGGTTGAACCTCCAAGATTTTAGAGAAAAAGAGGAATGTAAATCTCTTACCTTATCTCTGGAGTTTGCCTCAGATAAATTGCCTGTCACTTGTGGACAACTTGTTTCTGCTCAGGAAAATGATCCTTCCTTGCATAAGTGTTTTGAGATGGTGGTTAAACCTGTTGTAATGGAAAAAAAAGTCGATTGCTTATTTTGTAGATAATGGATTGTTAATGCGGAAGTGGTCATCTTCATTAACTAAAGCCGCGTTTCCACCAAAAGTACGGAACTTTTAGTCCCAGGAACTACTTTTCAAGGAACAATAGCCGCGTTTCCACCGCAGGAACTTTACCCCGGAACTAGGAACCTTTTGAGGAACTCAGTGCGTTTCCACCGCAGGAACTAGGGTCTAAATTTAGTTCCTGGGGCTTTATTTTACCCCCCAAAAAGTTCCTGCTCGGGGGGTAGTACTTTCCGAAAGTACAGGAACCTTTTGGGTGGAGCTTGCAGCGCTGAACATTTCTGATTGGTCGAATACTCGCAGCATTTTTTTGTATTTATTTTCAACCGCCATGTTTGAAAATAATACATGGAAATATGCAGCCGCAAACCAATTTATTTTCATAATAACTTCAAATCAAACTTGTATGTTATGCGGCTTAATTTTAAAGATTAAAGGTTTTTTCTTCTGTGTAAAAATAACTTGTTGCTGGGTATATATTTATTATTGTTATTGTTTATTATTATTATCATTGCATTATTATTATTATTTCTGTAATGAAAACAAGCTTTTGTTTCATAAACTTGGCACTGATAACAGCCTGACATTATTTACAGCACCATTGTGGGGTCTTTGCTTTTATATTCCAATATCATTATGCCTTAATTAGCTAGTTATAGATTAAGAGTTGTTGTTTTATGTGTACAAATTGCTTTCTGCTGAGTATAACAATTTATGTTGGGAAAATAAACTTATTCTATTCCATCAACTATGTACTCATACTATGTGTATGATGTAAGCAACACAGCTACAACTAAGGAAATTGATAATGGGTGTGTTAGATTTACAGTAGGTGTGCGAATGATCAAGCATTGACAATAGTCAATAGTATTGGTGGCGCAGAGGCGGTGGGGGGCCCCCAAATAAAATTCTGTTTAGGGCCCCATAAAGGCTTGGACCGGCCCTGATTCAGCAAACTCATCTGAAACATTTGGGAAGTGAAGTAAGATATAAATACATCACATTGGAAATTAAACAGGAACTCAGAAGAAGAAATGATCTTTCCAATTTCAGTCAGAAAGAATAACGAGTGGAACATATGAGAAACGCTCAGATAGAATATCTGTAAGTAATCCGGTAAATTTTTCTACTCTTTTGATTGCCTTCTTGTGGTGAAACACATTTAAAGCAGCATTCCTATTCATCAAAGCATTGGTAAGGACAATGCTACTGTTAGCTTTTGAATAACAACGATTATTTGATATTTCTGGTTCACAAATAATCTGTGATCACTTTATAAATGCTTTTTGGTGAGTGCGATAGCTTTTACCAGTTCTGTTCATGGAATAAGGAGTCATATGTTGTGCATTTCAGTGGGAAATATTTACATCAGTGTTTCCTGTGGAATTGATCTCTGGGTGTGGTGGTGGGTGTCCGAAGGGGGGGCAGGGGTGTAGCAAAGGCGAAAAAGTTTAAGACATAAGTTTAACAACCTCTTGAGACTTCTTAAAGGTTTTTTTTTTTAAATATCTAAATCTATCTTTGAGCTCTGATGAGCTCTTGATACAAGGAATAGCATTTTGCAAGAGCTAAAAAGTAGTTTTAGACATGCTTTAAAACCATAAAAGGTTTGTTAACCCTTGTATTGTTTGTAAATATTGAAGCAAAATAGGCCTGTATTTTGAGTTATGGTGGGGTGAGAACAATTAAGAGCACATTGTCCATCTAGAAGTTCTATCTTCAAGAATAGAGGACTATAACCAAAATTGATACTCAAGAAAAGTTACATATTGCACTTTAAAAAGGGACATTCTTCTGCTAAATTAACTTAATTACCATGACAAAATAGTACTTATGTCAGGGTGCGACGTGAGGGGTTAGGAGCCAAACGCAGAGGGGGAAAAACTCAACTCCAATGATGACGGAGTGTGGCACAGTGGGTAAGGAACTGCGCTTGTAACCGAAAGGTCGCAGGTTCGATTCCCGGGTAAGGACACTGCCGTTGTACCCTTGAGCAAGGTACTTAACCTGCATTGCTTCAGTATATATCCAGCTGTATAAATGGATACAATGTAAAGTGCTATGTAAAAAGTTGTGTAAGTCGCTCTGGATAAGAGCGTCTGCTAAATGCCTGTAATGTAATGTAATATGAACAAAAGACTTTACTTAAAAAAGGGAACAAAAAGGCCTCGCAGGGCAACTCTTCAAAAAAACACAAGGTAAATCTACAAACACAGGAACCACAGAAAATCCAAAAGTACAAAAGCACGTGGAAAACCGAACATGGGCAGGAACACACAGGGCAGGAACATGAGCAGAAGGGCACACACAACCAAACACAACCAAGGATCCAGCACCTGAGTCAAGGAAGAAGGAAACTTAAATAGAACAGACACTGACGAGACACAGGAGGGCACCATGAACAATCAGGCCACGAGACAACCAAAAAGCAATAATTGAACAATTGAAAACAATAATACAATTACACAGGGTACAAGCAGGACACAAAACAGAAGTGCCGCCATCTGGTGGCCCAACAAGGAAAACACAGACAGGAACACAGAACCATGACAACTTTTTACTTAACAACATACTTTGAGCCGGGTCCACATTCAAAGCCCTCTCTCTCTGTCTCCCTCACACTCAATGAAGTTTACATGCCTTGTCCGTGCAAAAAAAAAAAAGTAAAAAGTGAGAAAAATGGCTTTAAAGATTCTGTTCTGTTACATTCTAATTCTACTGAGAAGCATGATACAAAAATGTCCTAACTAACTTAGATGCTAGATTAATGTATTTTTTTATTTGCTAGTGTTATCTGTATTCATTTCTGGACACTGCAGAGATTGCTCCTCGTTATAATCATAATCGTCATTAGAATGCAGCCCTCTTTGTCAGCTGTAGCAACTGTAGCCGAACTCAGTTTTGCTAGCTCACTACATTCACAAAACCTTAAAAATAAACACTTTCCCTTTCGTTTTCATGGAAAAAAAAATCACCATGTTGTAGTATGGAAATGGAAGTAGTTGAATCACTACAAGTAGTATGTATTTTGAGGAGTACCGTATGGGCTCAAACTAATGCCAAAAGTATTTTGTATTTATAAGCAATGACTTGTGCTTGCAACTTATGGTTTATTACCTCCGGCAATATAATTTCCCATAATGAAGTCAACGCCTGGTACAGGCAAAGCGGACCGTACAGCCACATTAGAATAACCCGTGACTAAATCAGTCTGAACATGTACTTTGTGTAAGGGAACAGTAACAAAGGCCATATCAATTCCCTGAATTACCACATTAGCACCACTATATGTCACGTCCGATACGGCTATCACGTCGGCCAACACAAAGGATTGCGAAGCTCCCGTGTCTCTTAAAATCCGCACCGGTTTTTGCTCAGTCGGATCACCGGAAAGGGAAACAAAATCTTCAAAAATAAACGGCTCAAAACCTTCTTCAGGTTTGCTTTCAGGACCGTTTAAACACTGAGTGGTTTGAGGAACAATTCTGCCTGTAGGCTTAGCTGGGGCAGCAGTTTTCTTTTTCAAAGTGAAACAGTTAGCAATAACATGCCCTACCTTATGGCAATAGAAACATTCACGTTCCTCTTTAGACCATGGGGGTGACATTTTGGAATCTTTTGGAGATTATATAAATATTTTTTTTATTTTTTAAATGGTGTCCCAGTACCAGAGTAAAGCAGCGTGTAGCCCAAATAACCCTTGCTGTATTTTACAGGTTTTCAGGAGAATATTTAATTCAGCCCACATGGAGCCATTTGCATGGGTGCTTCTATATGGAGTGTGTTTTCAAGGTGTGCTTTGACTTATCTTATGTTCTTTGTACTCACTTTTTCTGTGGCAGATATTTTTAATCAGGTTATTGTTTTATTGATTATTTATTGATTACATGTTATTTCTTTTATTTATATTTGTGTTTATTCAATTTAGAAAGCAGACACGATGGTTCAAAATCAAGATAAACATAAAATTTAAATAGCATCCATTTGTCGAAAAGATATCACTAGCACAAATCATTTATACAACATTTCACAGTGTTGGGGCTTTGTGCTGCGTGACATGTTCTTACATATTGTTGTTAACTGGTCACTTACATTTTTTTGGTGAGGATAACCTTCTTGCCACAATATGTTTAGTTGGCTTTGCACATCTAAACCTAACTACATCTTCTTTGCCATGTGTCTATAGGCGTTGGGTTACCTGTGGTTAAAAAAAAAAAGTTAAGTTAGATAAGATTTCAGTCAAACCTACCCATCCACCTCCCTCCCACTCTTCCACTTCCACAAACCATTGGTTTGTTATTTAATAAATACATATATTATGTATTATATAAACTGAATTTTTATTATTTTTATTTTTTAACCGCAAGTGACCCAGTACTTTTGGACTGTACTGTGTGTGTGTGTATATATATATATATATCCAAGACAGAACACATTTGCTATGGTCTACCACATTGTTAATGGAATTTCATTAATCTGATTAACTGAAAAATGCTAGTTAAGAGTAGCTAAGGCAGCAATAGGACAGCAAGAAAAAAACAAAAAGGCTTTTGTTTCACTCCTAATCAAACCAATCAAATTTCTGTTTTCTAAGGTGCCATATTTGGCGTTTCCTGGGCATGGAGTGTCACCGTGCCCAGAGAGATGGAGGGCATGGTAGGGTCCTGCCTGGTCATCCCCTGCAGATTTTCTTATAGCGAATACCCACCCAACGACAAGGGCAGAGTGGTCTGGTACCAATATGTCGACAGAGGATACCCTCTGGTGTGCGATCCAAAAAACCCAAATGAAGTCATCGAAAAGTTCAGGGGAAAAACCTCTTTATACGGATCACCTTACGAGGGAGACTGCAGCCTGAAGATCGACCCCCTGCACTGGGGTCACCAAGAGGAGAGGGTTTACCCCTGGGTGGACCCAGACTACATCACATATCGCTATTTTAAATTTTATGACAAAGCGGTGAAAATCCGTGTACGAGGTGAGAGAATTGAACTCTTTATTATTTCTCTACTGTGTTATGGTGAAGGTTTTCATTTGACTGAAAATGTACCAGTTTTCTTGGAAATGATGGATGTGACTTGCTTAGAAGTGCTAAGCGCAATTATATGTTTGTATTTCATGTTTTTTTTTTTTTAAGACAGAGCAGACGAACAAAATTAAATTTTGTCGGCTCATATACGGTGGGAGAACAAATGACCGTCCAGTGCAGCGCCTACCACACGTGCCGACCGCGTCCCCCAACATTGCGCCTGACCGTAGCGGGACATACTGGGACACCCAAAGTCTATCACACAGAAGTGCATGAAGGCAAGTGGAAAATCACCATGGAGATGACCTGGACATTAGACAACGCCCACCAAACCATCACTTGTGAAGTCAGACATCCCTTCGGCCAGAGCGCATCCAAAACCGTCAGCCTTAAGGGACAATGTGAGTAATTACATATAGATAGAGGTAAATTAGTTCTAGTGTTTCACCCACTAAAAAAAGATCCTGAAAATTGCTTTTGGCTATAAGCTTATTTTCCGATTTTATTTATCACTCCTACAACTGTACAATTGTAGAGTTGGACACGCCCCAAAATCTTCAGCCTTGAGTTACCGCTACCGTACGACAATTGCGCTTTTATTTGGGATATATTTGCAATTACACAGCCATGGTTAAATTTCAAAATTATTTCCATCAGCTACAATACTTGTCAGTTTTCTACAGTTAGCATTTAAAGCTCTAGATGGAGAGTGCAGCCTTAAGATTCATGTCTATGCGAGCTCAGCTTGTGAACCGTGATGGAACAGGAAGCAGGGAGCAGTTAGCCTCGTGTGTTGAGGAGAGTGAGAACTTGTTTGCGCTCTCCCTTAAGGGAGGAAAATCAGACGTCACTGCACTGAGCGTGTCAGGTGACTAGGACTGGGCCTTCACACATGGGAGTGAAATGGTGGGAAATCATGAAAATAAACACCACCGCTGCGTGTGACGTAACCGCCGTCAGAAAATGTCATGCTAAGGCGATGCCTGAGAATAAACGACTGTTGCAAGGTCACATGCAGATGCTAAGCAAGGGACCAATGTGTACTAACCTTCTGCCTCAGGTTCAGTGACAAAGGTCACTATAAATCCCAGTTCGGAGGAGTTCCTGGAAGGCGTGGAGAAGGACGTGGTCTGTTCCGTGTCCTACGCCTGCCAAGAGCAGCGTCCAGATCTGTCTTGGAATTATGGAGGCATGAAGGTCTCCAGCGAGTTTAAGAAACGAGGCAGTGGGAGCTGGGAAAGCCGGTCCACTTTGACATTCAAGGCAGGGGCCAGCGACCACAACCAAGCCCTGAAATGCACCGCAAGGTTCACCAATGGGCAAACTCAAGAGGGGTACATCACTCTGAAGGTGAAAAGTGAGTTTTCCCAAAATGAGAGAGGTCCCTTTTTCAGTAAGAATGAAAAATGGTTTACAGTTTTGCATGGCATGCCAGATAAGGTATGAGGACAAAGATATCTTTGGAAAGGCAGTTTTACGTGTTTACAGATAAAGCTTTATGTGATAAGCAACTGTCACAGCTAAAAGCTTGTAGCTGCTTTCAATACTATGTGTAATAGCAAACATACTGTAATTCAACTTGGAATCTTACGATGTACTAAAAACCTCTGATGTGTGAACCAATCAGAAGACTATCCTTTCCGTTGTCATGACGCTGCGATTCCAGAAAATCAGTGCGTGCCTCAGCACTAATGCATTCTGGTTGGCAGTGGGGGGTTTCTCAATGCTATGTTGCACTGATTTAGACAATTGAGGAATTTTAATTTTAAGAACACAGAGCTCACCATCTGGTTACTCCATAGCGTCTGCAGTAACTGCGCTCGTGTGCAGATGAAATCTCATCTTCCTGCGGGTGTTTTTCAGGGGCCATGTTTTCCCTGGGGTGGAGCTTCTCTATGCCCAGCCAGGTGACAGGCCTGCAGGGCTCGTGCCTGGTCATCCCCTGCCATTTTGAGTACTCCTCCACCCTGCCCTCTGACGTCAGTGTCATGTGGTACAAGTACACGCCCGGGGAGTACCCGGTGGTGTACAGCCCAGCGCGCCCTGGTGATGTCATCAGTGACTTCAGAGGGAAAACCTCTCTGTACGGATCTCCGAGTGACCGGAGCTGCAGCCTGAAAATTAACCCCGTCGAGATGAACCATCATAGACAGAGGCTTTACACCTGGGTGGACCCGAAGCCCATCTCCTCCTACCACAGACAGAACTATCAGGACAAGACCGTGGAGATTTACGTGACTGGTGAGAGGAAACCATTCATTATCCCCTCGTCATTTCCTGTTTTGTGTAATAAATTAGGGAAAGATTTTCAACAAAATTTTAATTTGGCTGAGTCATAGGTGCAGGAACCAGGGGTCCATGGCACCCTGGTTTCAGATAACGTAGACTCACAATGTTTTATGGTCAGTGAAGCTCACAATGTACAACATGTTGTACAAGAACAAACTATAAAGCCATAAAAACGGACTCATAACCGTGCTAAGGTAGGCTGGTAGGCTGTCTTTGTTTCCATTTGCAGTTAAATGCGTTGCCTCCACTGATGGTGGCCATTAAAAAAAACAAAAAAACTTTTTCACCGATTTCATTCTTCTGCATTTTCTGCAGACAGAGTGGATAAACCAGAAATGCAGATTATTGGCATACCCAAGGTGGGAGAGCAAATCAGCGTGCAGTGCAGTGCGTACCACACGTGTCCGGCCACGCCCCCTGAACTGAGCCTGATTGGTTTTCCCGAGACGGGCCAGCCTCGTGAAACTCAAGCGCAAGACGTCAAGTGGAAAACCACGTTGGTGCAGACGTGGGTCATCGTTGAAGATCAACAGACTGTGTCTTGTCGTGTCCGGCATCCAGGAGGCCAGGAGGCCCAGGCGGACATCACCATCCAGGCCGAATGTAAGGCGCTACAGCAGGGTAGTGTCAAACTGACATCGATGGTGCGCTGCAGGCATCGCTGGTTAATCAGCCCAGTTCATCAACTGCATGTTGAGTTAGGACATAATCTGTAGGGGAATTCTTCTTATGGATGCCTGCATTTCAGCAACTAAAATGTAAATTAAGCCAAAGTAAAACATATTTTGTGTTTTTTATCACAAATTTTAATTACAGTAAATGCAAATGTCACCCTGTTTCAAACTCAGTAGACAGGTTTGATGATAGCTGAACGGGCCACACAGTTTGCAAAAGATAAAAGACACCCAGGCTTAATTTGAAATGACCTGTGGTATTGTGTTTGGGAAAGATTGATCCTTGGTTTAATTTTTGCAGTCCACTTTTGTAGCTATAATTGCGCACTCAAGTCCAGCCTTCACAAAGAAAGAAAACAATCATAAATGAAAAACAACAACAACGGTATACAAACATAAACTGACGACTATATTTTACTAACATGTTAACAAATATGGATTGTAGCTAAACTGCATCTCTGCTTTAGGTTCAGTTGGGGAGATCATTACTGATCCCGGCCCAGTGGAGTTCCTTGAAGGTGTGGTGAAGAACGTCACATGTTCTGTCTTTTACACCTGCTCTAAACAACAGCCGGCTATTGTGTGGAACTACAAGGACATTCCAGCCTCCAGCAGTACTACAAAAATGGCTGCCACTAAGTGGAAAACTGTATCCAGTATAATGTTCATTGCATCTATGGACGACCACGGTAAAACTCTGACCTGCACAGCTGAGTTTCCTGATGGGAAAAGGCCAATGGCCTCAATCGATTTACACGTGAAAAGTACGTATATGGCATAAAATTATTAAATTAAACAACATAAGGCACATAAATACATAACAAAATGCTTTATATAATGTTTCCTTAGAGGTGTATGTTTGGAGAAACTGGCAAGAAAGAGCTTGATTTTGATTTTTAAAAGATGGAAAGTATATATTTAAAATGCACAGTGGCCTTTATCACCTCATAGTATACAACCCTACTATCTCCTGAGGTAGAGCAGTATGGCACCAGTATAATATAATTTATCTTGAAAATCGCCAGCTGTATCTGAATGGAATAACAAACACATTCACAACCAAGCCCTGAAATGCACAGCAAGGTTCACCAATGGGCAAATTCAAGAGGGGTACACCACTCTGAAGGTGAAAAGTGAGTTTTCCCAAACTGAGAGAGGTCCCGTTTTCAGTAAGAATGGTTGAATGGTTTACAGTTTTGCATGGCATGCCAAACAATGTAACAAGGTATGAGGACAAAGATATCTTTGGAAAGGCAGTTTTACGTGTTTACTGATAAATGTGATAAGCAACTGTCACAGCCAAAAGCCGGTAGCTGCCTGCAATACTTTGTGATTTCGCTTATAACAGAAAACATACTGTAATTCAACTTAAACGAGAGATAGAGTTAATAAATCTTACGATGTGTGACACTACAATGTACTAAAAACCTCTGATGTGTGGACCAATCAGAAGACTATCCTTTCCGTTGTCATGGCGCTGCGATTCCAGGAAATCAGTGCGTGCCTCAGCACTAATGCATTCTGGTTGGCAATGGGGGGTTTCCCAATACTATGTTGCACTGATGTAGACAACTGAGGAATTTTAATTTTAAGAACACAGAGCTCACCATCTGGTTACTCCATAGCGTCTGCAGTAACTGCGCTCGTGTGCAGATGAAATCTCATCTTCCTGCGGGTGTTTTTCAGGGGCCATGTTTTCCCTGGGGTGGAGCTTCTCTATGCCCAGCCAGGTGACAGGCCTGCAGGGCTCGTGCCTGGTCATCCCCTGCCATTTTGAGTACTCCTCCACCCTGCCCTCTGACGTCAGTGTCATGTGGTACAAGTACACGCAAGTACACGGGGAGTACCCGGTGGTGTACAGCCCAGCACGCCCTGGTGATGTCATCAGTGACTTCAGCGGGAAAACCTCTCTGTACGGATCTCCGAGTAACCGGAGCTGCAGCCTGAAAATTAACCCCGTCGAGATGAACCATCATAGACAGAGGCTTTACACCTGGGTGGACCCGAAGCCCATCTCCTCCTACCACAGACAGAACTATCAGGACAAGACCGTGGAGATTTACGTGACTGGTGAGAGGAAACCATTCATTATCCCCTCGTCATTTCCTGTTTTGTGTAATAAATTAGGGAAAGATTTTCAACAAAATTTTAATTTGGCTGAGTCATAGGTGCAGGAACCAGGGGACCATGGCACCCTGGTTTCAGATAACGTAGACTCACAATGTTTTATGGTCGGTGAAGCTCACAATGTACAACATGTTGTACAAGAACAAACTATAAAGCCATAAAAACGGACTCATAACCGTGCTAAGGTAGGCTGGTAGGCTGTCTTTGTTTCCATTTGCAGTTAAATGCGTTGCCTCCACTGATGGTGGCCATCTTTTTCACCGATTTCATTCTTCTGCATTTTCTGCAGACAGAGTGGATAAACCAGAAATGCAAATTATTGGCATACCCAAGGTGGGAGAGCAAATCAGCATGCAGTGCAGTGCCTACCACATGTGTCCGGCCACGCCCCCTGAACTGAGCCTGATTGGTTTTCCCGAGACGGGCCAGGCTCATGAAACTCAAGCGCAAGACGTGAAGTGGAAAACCACGTTGGTGCAGACGTGGGTCATCGTTGAAGATCAACAGACTGTGTCTTGTCGTGTCCGGCATCCAGGAGGCCAGGAGGCCCAGGCGGACATCACCATCCAGGCCGAATGTAAGGCGCTACAGCAGGGTAGTGTCAAACTGACATCGATGGTGCGCTGCAGGCATCGCTGGTTAATCAGCCCAGTTCATCAACTGCATGTTGAGTTAGGACATAATCTGTAGGGGAATTCTTCTTATGGATGCCTGCATTTCGGCAGCTAAAATGTAAATTATGCCAAAGTAAAACATATTTTATGTTTTTTATCACAAATTTTAATTACAGTAAAATGCAAATGTCACCCTGTTTCAAACTCAGTAGACAGGTTTGATGATAGCTGAACGGGCCACACAGTTTGCAAAAAAAAAAGACACCCAGGCTTAATTTGAAATTACCAGTGGTATTGTGTTTGGGAAAGATTGATCCTTGGTTTAATTTTTGCAGTCCACTTTTGTAGCTATAATTGCGCACTCAAGTCCAGCCTTCACAAAGAAAGAAAACAATCGTAAATGAAAAACAACAACAACGGTATACAAACATAAACTATATTTTACTAACATGTTAACAAATATGGATTGTAGCTAAACTGCATCTCTGCTTTAGGTTCAGTTGGGGAGATCATTACTGATCCCGGCCCAGTGGAGTTCCTTGAAGGTGTGGTGAAGAACGTCACATGTTCTGTCTTTTACACCTGCTCTAAACAACAGCCAGCTATTGTGTGGAACTACAAGGACATTCCAGCCTCCAGCAGTACTACAAAAATGGCTGCCACTAAGTGGAAAACTGTATCCAGTATAATGTTCATTGCATCTATGGACGACCACGGTAAAACTCTGACCTGCACAGCTCAGTTTCCTGATGGGAAAAGGCCAATGACCTCAATCGATTTACACGTGAAAAGTACGTATATGGCATACAATTATTAAATAAAACAACATAAGGCACGCAAATACATAACAAAATGCTTTATATAATGTTTTCTTAGAGGTGTATGTTTGGAGAAATGGCAAGAAAGAGCTTGATTTTGATTTTAAAAGATGGAAAGTATATATTTAAAATGCACAGTGGACTTTATCACCTCATAGTATACAACCCTACTATCTCCTGAGGTAGAGCAGTATGGCACTAGTATAATATAATTTATCTTGAAAATCGCCAGCTGTATCTGAATGGAATAACGAACACATTCACAACCAAGCCCTGAAATGCACAGCAAGGTTCACCAATGGGCAAATTCAAGAGGGGTACACCACTCTGAAGGTGAAAAGTGAGTTTTCCCAAACTGAGAGAGGTCCCGTTTTCAGTAAGAATGGTTGAATGGTTTACAGTTTTGCATGGCATGCCAAACAATGTAACAAGGTATGAGGACAAAGATATCTTTGGAAAGGCAGTTTTACGTGTTTACTGATAAATGTGATAAGCAACTGTCACAGCCAAAAGCCGGTAGCTGCCTGCAATACTTTGTGATTTCGCTTATAACAGAAAACATACTGTAATTCAACTTAAACGAGAGATAGAGTTAATAAATCTTACGATGTGTGACATTACAATGTACTAAAAACCTCTGAGTGTGGACCAATCAGAAGACTATCCTTTTCCCTTGTCATGGCGCTGCGATTCCAGGAAATCAGTGCGTGCCTCACACTAATGCATTCTGGTTGGCAATGGGGGGTTTCCCAATACTATGTTGCACTGATGAGACAACTGAGGAATTTTAATTTTAAGAACACAGAGCTCACCATCTGGTT